>NW_023458555.1:18216231-18219508 GCF_013731165.1 Rhagoletis pomonella | reverse complement strand
GCCAGCGTTCCGTACATTAGCTGTCCATTTCTTGGCTTTTTCCATTTTTGCTCCACGATTGAGCGAAATAGTTTTAGTAGAATTGACAGCCTGGTAGCTTTCGTGTAGCTGGAAAAACTAACATCTGGCTACCTGGCTCCTAATCTAAATTTCAACACCTGCGCTAGGTCTATTATCCTGCTCCTTATAGTACCCTTTTTTTTCATCGGTCTTGGTACCGCCGCGATTTTAGTTCATTTGCCACTTACTCAAAACTTAATATTCCGCCTAGAGAACAATTCAATACTCGTCGACATTTGTGGTTCCCTCTCTTTGAATACCAAAGTATGTATGTATCTTCAGAGACCAGAGGACCGTGATCTCACTTCATTATAGAGTCTTTAGGGTTCATACCGAGTTCGAAGACTGTGGCCTCATGCGTTGCTTCTTAATTGGGGATCCATCCAGAGATCTGTTCACTACTCGGTGAGGCTTGTGGTTCACTTATTTTTGGGTACCTCCGAAGCCACCTTCAGTTTAATCGTAATTTACGCGGTTCGAAATTCTCGGCTTAAGGGAGGTGATATTTTACTCTTTCTTTTATGTCAGCTAGAGATACAGCTGACAGCTGTCGTACAGGCTAGCCAGTCCCAGCCTAGTTAGAGTCCAAGACCAGTGTGCTATGTAAGCCAAATTTAATCAAGACGAATCCATCCTTTATAGAGAACTTAAAAATAAGGAACTTCTTCAGATGCTCCATATTATAAAGACCCTTCACCTTTCCTAACTCATCGGCTCATTCGTTCCGAAAGGACGACGATAAATTATGGCCACATTAATGATGAAGTGAATCCTAGCTGACAGAAGAGGATGGAGCTTGCAGGTACATGCCACCGATGGAGCATTTTCGCTATGGCATAGTGCCCTGCGATGACGCGGGTAAGAGCCCGTACAGCAGATTTGTTAAGCGTCAATATTTCTGCAGTACGACTCTTATAGAGTCTCGGTCAAAAGGGTATTGACATCTCACAGCCGTTCGAGTTGATCCATAGGTCAATAGTTACGGCTGTTTAGCTAATTTGAATTTCCAAGGCGTGTCTAGTCATCTCATATTTTTCTGTCCAGCAACCCAGCAGAGAGCGCTGTTGACGTGACTACTGCAGCCTAATGTTTTCAATGCCGCATGGCTGTCAGCGATTATAATGACAATGAGACAAGTCACCTTCTCTAATGCAAAGTTTTCCGCTTGAAAAACACTGCTGCTATCTGGCAGACGACACGAATGCCTTATCTGAAGTTCCATGGAGAATAGACCCAGGCGAATACCTTTTTTCCTCTTTGAGGCATCGGTGAAGATAAGAAATAACAGCGTTTACCGACGGGTGGCCGCCTTCCCAACCTTCCCTGGTAGGAAAGTACATTGGGGTATTAATATTATATTTTATTTATTTATTTATATATTTATATATTTATTTTTTATTATTAATGTAACAGTCAATTCCGCAGAGTTTCAAAGTCAAAAGACTCCACTATGCGGCGCTACTGTGCCACCGCTTACCACTACGACTACCTGCCACTTGCTTAAACACCTCGACAATTCTTATCGGAATTCGAGTTTTTGTGCGCTGACCCTCTTAGTACTTGACTTGACATTTCCTCTACGCGCATTTGCTCTTTCCTTGTTTGGCTTTGGCAGTGCTCGAGCTGCGCTGAGTCACCAGCAAAAAACTCGCACCACGCTTTAGGGAGGGTAGATATCATTTTGAAGCCATGATTGTTGTTGCAGTTCGTATGTTGTTTTTGTTGCTTCGAATGGTCGCTTGTATGCGATAATGTGCAAAGTGAAGTGCATATCCGTAATGTACAGGCACGCATACCCAATGCGGTGGAGTTGGCCGTTGGTGCATAGCTGAGCTGCATTGAACTGAGTTGTAGTAAATGAACTTGTCGTGCGTGTTCTCATATTTCTCCCGCTCTTGTACTTAGTTGTTTTTCAGTATTTCTGTTTCTTCGACTGTACTACTGCCTTTCCTGAAGGAAATGTACAAACGTTGAAGTTGTATGTACCTACATATGTATTGAGTTTGCTGAGCGCGGCACGGAGCTATAAAAGATCATTGCATTTGATGTAGAAACCATTCAGAATTTGTTCGTCAAACGTGCCACCACGCACCGTCAACCAAACAAATAAGAATATTTTTACTTTCGAGAATTACAGAAAATAATCTGCCATAGAACTTTTACGAAAATGTGTCAACAACAGCAACTAGCAGCGGCGGCCAACAATGCCAACAACATTATTCATCAGCAAGCGCAGCAGCAACAAAGTTCAAAGCTGAAGCCGAGCTATAGCATTAAGCGCGTCTTGCAGACACTCTTTCGCAATAAACAGCACCAACACCAGCAACAGCAACAAAAATTGAAACAGCAACGCCGGCAACAACAACGTTTGCAACAACAATGTCAACGTTTATGCAACTCATTGGAATCATTGGAGTCGCTGGAGAATCTGCGCAATGCACAAATGGAAGAGCAACACCTCTATGAAGAGATCCAAGACAATTCGGCCAATGAGAAATTAGCCGTGCTGGTGCAAGAGGCTGCGTCGTCTCAGCGGGAGGAGGACGAGACGGAGGAGCACGATATCTATGTGCCAGTACGCTTTGCACGCACCACAGCCGGCACCTTCTTCTGGACCACCAATCTGCAGCCGGTGTTGAGCAGTTTTGCACCCGTTGCCGCCGATGAGGATCTACTGCAGCCCAGCTATCGCTACAGCAATGCACAATATCCGCATATGCAGTATCCCGCCTACCAGCCGGATCGTTGGGCACAAGCTTGAAGTGTCGCATTTGCCGGAGCTTGGAGGCAACAAAGCTGAAGTGCTAGACGACGCGACGACGATGAACTCAAGAGGCGTGCATTAATTGTGACTGAAGCTTTAGATAAATTTGTGATACTCGTTTTGTAGCGGCTGCATTATTGCCGTAATTAACTGGTACATAGTATTAGTGCTATCTATTTAGTACACGTGGTAGGTAGTTGAATCAATGTGCTTCCAATTTACTTAGTTTTTAAGTTAATTTTTCGTAAACAAACTTCAAGTGCTTCTCATCCATAGCGAAGTATTAATACGAGTACTACATAGGATTTTGCTTTAATTTTGTCAATTCAATTTTTATAATTTCTTAGTTACTAAGTGATTTTGTGATAACGAAAGGCTTTAATTTTATTACTATGTATTTTATTTAATATAAACGATCAATGCTTGTAAAAAAAAAAAATATTTTCAAATAGA
>NW_023458555.1:18212857-18216131 GCF_013731165.1 Rhagoletis pomonella | reverse complement strand
TTTTTTTTTTTTACAAGCATTGATCGTTTATATCAAATAAAATACATAGTAATAAAATTATACATAGTAATAAAATTAAAGCCTTTCGTTATCACAAAATCACTTAGTAACTAAGAAATTATAAAAATTGAATTGAAAAAATTAAAGCAAAATCCTATGTGGTACTCGTATTAATACTTCGCTATGGATGAGGAGCACTTGAAGTTTGTTTACGAAAAATTAACTTAAAAACTAAGTAAATTGGAAGCACGTTGATTCAACTACCTACCACGTGTACTAAATAGATAGCACTAATACTATGTACCAGTTAATTACGGCAGTACTGCAGCCGCTACAAAACGAGTATCACAAATTTATCTAAAGCTTCAGTCACAATTAATGCACGCCTCTTGAGTTCATCGTCGTCGCGTCGTCTAGCACTTCAGCTTTGTTGCCGCCAAGCTCCGGCAAATGCGACACTTCAAGCTTGTGCCCAACGATCCGGCTGATAGGCGGGATACTGCATATGCGGATATTGTGCATTGCTGTAGCAATAGCTGGGCTGCAGTAGATCTTCATCGGCGGCAACGGGTGCAAAACTGCTCAACACCGGCTGCAGATTGGTGGTCCAGAAGAAGGTGCCGGCTGTGGTGCGTGCAAAGCGTACTGGCACATAGATATCGTGCTCCTCCGCCTCGTCCTCCTCCCGCTGAGACGATGCAGCCTCTTGCACCAGCACGGCTAATTTCTCATTGGCCGAATTGTCTTGGATCTCTTCATAGAGGTGTTGCTCTTCCATTTGTGCATTGCGCAAATTCTCCAGCGACTCCAATGATTCCAATGAGTTGCATAAACGTTGACATTGTTGTTGCAAACGTTGTTGTTGCCGGCGTTGCTGTTTCAATTTTTGTTGCTGGTGTTGGTGTTGTTTGTTGCGAAAGAGTGTCTGCAAGACGCGCTTAATGCTATAGCTCGGCTTCAGCTTTGAACTTTGTTGCTGCTGCGCTTGCTGATGAATAATGTTGTTGGCATTGTTGGCCGCCGCTACTAGTTGCTGTTGTTGACACATTTTCGTAAAAGTTCTATGGCAGATTATTTTCTCTAATTCTCGAAAGTAAAAATATTCTTATTTGTTTGGTTGACGGTGCGTGGTGGCACGTTTGACGAACAAATTCTGAATGATTTCTACATCAAATGCAACGATCTTTTATAGCTCCGTGCCGCGCTCAGCAAACTCAATACATATGTAGGTACATACAACTTCAACGTTTGTACATTTCCTTCAGGAAAGGGAGTAGTACAGTCGAAGAAACAGAAATACTGAAAAACACAACTACAAGAGCGGGAGAAATATGAGAACACGCACGCCAAGTTCATTTACTACAACTCAGTTCAATGCAGCTCAGCTATGCACCAACGGCCAACTCCACCGCATTGGCTATGCGTGCCTGTACATTACGGATATGCACTTCACTGTGCACATCATCGCGTACAAGCGACCATTCGAAGCAACAAAAACAACATACGAACTGCAACAACAATCATGGCTTCAAAATGATATCTACCCTCCCTAAAGCGTGGTGCGAGTTGTTTGCTGGTGACTCAGCGCAGCTCGAGCACTGCCAAAGCCAAACAAGGAAAGAGCAAACGCGCGTAGAGGAAATGTCAAGTCAAGTACTAAGAGGGTCAGCGCACAAAAACTCGAATTCCGATAAGAATTGTCGAGGTGTTTGAGCAAGTGGCAGGTAGTCGTAGTGGTAAGCGGTGGCACAGTAGCCCCGCATAGTGGAGTGTTTTGACTTTGAAACTCTGCGGAATTGATTTTGTTACATTAATAATAAAAAATAAATATATAAATAAATAAAATATAATATTAATACCCCAATGTACTTTCCTACCAGGGAAGGTTGTGAAGGCGGCCACGCGTCGGTAAACGCTGTTATTTCTATCTTCACCGATGCCTCAAAGAGGGAAAAAGGTATTCGCCTGGGTCTATTCTCCATGGAACTTCAGATAAGGCATTCGTGTCGTCTGCCAGATAGCAGCACTGTTTTTCAAGCGGAAATCTTTGCATTAGAGAAGGTGACTTGTCTCATTGTCATTATAATCGCTGACAGCCAGGCGGCATTGAAAACATTAGGCTGCAGTAGTCACGTCAACAGCGCTCTCTGCTGGGTTGCAGGACAGAAAAATATGAGATGACTAGACACGCCTTGGAAATTCAAATTAGCTAAACAGATCACTTCCTACCAACACGATATATTTCTCCTAATTTGTGTTGAAGAATACACTACAGCCGTAACTATTGACCTATGGATCAACTCGAACGGCTGTGAGATGTCAATACCCTTTTGACCGAGACTCTATAAGAGTCGTACTGCAGAAATATTGACGCTTAACAAATCTGCTGTACGGGCTCTTACCCGCGTCATCGCAGGGTACTATGCCATAGCGAAAATGCTCCATCGGTGGCGTGTACCTGCAAGCTCCATCCTCTTCTGTCAGCTAGGATTCACTTCACTATTAATGTGGCCATAATTTATCGTCGTCCTTTCGGAACGAATAAGCCGATGAGTTAGGAAAGGTAAAGGGTCTTTATAATATGGAGCATCTGAAGAAGTTCCTTATTTTTCAGTTCTCTATAAAGGATGGATTCGTCTTGATTTAATTTGGCTTTCATAGCACACTGGTCTTGGACTCTAACTAGGCTGGGACTGGCTAGCCTGTACGACAGCTGTCAGTTGTATCTCTAGCTGACATAAAAGAAAGAGTAAAATATCACCTCCCTTAAGCCGAGAATTTCGAACCGCGTAAATTACGATTAAACTGAAGGTGGTACCCAAAAATAAGTGAACCACAAGCCTCACCGAGTAGTGAACAGATCTCTGGATGGATCCCCAATTAAGAAGCAACGCATGAGGCCACAGTCTTCGAACTCGCTATGAACCCTAAAGACTCTATAATGAAGTGAGATCACGGTCCTCTGGTCTCTGAAGATACATACATACTTTGGTATTCAAAGAGAGGGAACCACAAATGTCGACGAGTATTGAATTGTTCTCTAGGCTGAATATTAAGTTTTGAGTAAGTGGCAAATTAACTAAAATCGCGGCGGTACCAAGACCGATGAAAAAAAGGGTACTATAAGGAGCAGGATAATAGACCTAGCGCAGTGGTTGAAATTTAGATTAGGAGCCAGGTAGCCAGATGTTAGTTTTTCCAGCTACACGAAAGCTACCAGGCTGTCAATTCTACTAAAACTATTTCGCTCAATCGTGGAGCACAAATGGAAAAA
>NW_023458555.1:18185775-18212757 GCF_013731165.1 Rhagoletis pomonella | reverse complement strand
AAAAAGCCAAGAAATGGACAGCTAATGTACGGAACGCTGGCATACACTTTCGGGCAGGTCCTTATTTGTCTGTTACGGTGGACCTGGGACCAACACCTGGGGAGATACAATCTTTGTGTTAGTCTAAGTGTGCTTCCACTAGTAGAAGCATCCATCCTTACCAAGAAGCATCCAGCCTGGGAGAGTTCAACGCACTGCTGCTGATCCGGATTAAAGGTAGTTCGCTGGTGCATGCCAAAAATAAAAACTTTGTCATGCGAAACTCCAGTACAGGCCGGGAACTGAAACTGAGGCCAAGGCTGTTACCCCACCGGTGCACTTAGATTTTATTTTTATTTTTTAGTGGAATATCTTTAGACAAAAAAGGTTTTTATGCAAGGCTTCAAAAACTACTTCACAGGCTCTAATTTTTCGCCTTTTTTATCAGAATATTATTTGCTCATCGATTCACTTAATGCCACACTGTGCATACGCACGGTGGATCGAATGAGAGCACTCCTCGGTGCTCTATATTACCAATCGAGACGTTGGTTAGTGTTGGTAGTTTTTGTGGCTTTTGTGTCGATTGATAGCTGGCTGGTTGGCTCTTCAATCTTAGCTGCTGCCTCGGTGTCGATGACTCTGTGGTGGTGGTGTTTTTAATGACATAGGAATGTTGTTTTTGTACAGTAATTTTTGGTGCCTTTTTGTGTTTTTGTTTTCTTTTTCTCCTCACAGTTGGGGCTTATTCGTACTTGTATGCCGCTAAGGGTCGAGGGTGAGCGCAACTTAAGACAGTTCCGAAGACAGCGCTGCGTTTTTGGTTCTCCCTCGGCGCAAATCAAATTGGAATATGAACCCCTTTTCTGTAATTTGCTTAAAACATAGCTGCCGAGTGTGGGAAAATGTTTCGAAATTTTGTCCAAAATTCCGATACGAAAACAGTGAGGCAGAGAGACAAAAAAAGAAAAACAATAAAGAATATAAACAAACGTGATATGGCATGTCGTAGGAAGGGAAGCAAGGCTCACCAGCAAATGAGTAAGAGAGGGAGAAGGCAGGCGGCACTCAAGTGCAGTGTGTAGGGATGTACAAGTATGCGAGTATGGGTATGCAAGGAGCGTGTTTGCGTGCGTGTATATGTTGCGATCGTGCAGGGTTTTTTTTTGGTTTTAATATCCATACCCGTATTTGTATTGCTCGCTGAAAGTCTATAGGAAAAAAATGGCAGGTGTTCATCGTGAAATTTTCTCATGGTACTCGCAAGCGATAAGGAATATTAAATGTACCAATAAGCATAGCGTTTTTTTTTTGCTAAGTTTTTTTCCTTTATACATTTTTTTTTTGTATAGTTCCTTTACTGGTTATTCGATTACTTTAAGGTTTTGTGTATAATTTGTCTTGTGTGTTTTTTTTTTTGTATCTCGAAAACAGTAACTGTATGTTGTACTACATAGGAGTGGTGCGGGGGTTGGTGGTGGTGGTCCTGCTACTGACTGAATGTATGTATGTACTTATGTATCGGCTTGCAGGATTTACGAACGTGAATTTCAATTTCATTTCCGTGGGAAAACGCATTCGGTTGGCATTCCCACGCAGTTAAGGTGGTTTTTGTTATCCTGCTGCCACTGCTGGTGCTATCTTATTGTTGTTATTATGATTATAGTTCCTTGTTTGCTCCTTTTTGTGCTTTATTTATTTGCTGGTGCTGTTGCTGCTGGAGTTGGAGATTTAATAGTTTCGTAGGTTGGGTGTGTGTGTGTGCTTTTTTTTATCATCACTTGCTCGTTTTACACGTTTTTTTTTTGTTTTGACAAAGGATGCGTGTCGTAAACGGAATTGAGAGCGCGTAAGCAAATTATCCTTTAAGCGGTACAGTTAATTGCAAAATGAGACAAGAGTGGCCATGGCAATGGCAGTCTTTGGAGCAGTGTGTTGTTATTTAGTAGTAGGACAAGCTGCGTGGTAGAAGTTAAAGGGGCTGTAGGCAATAGCAGTCAACGCTAAGTCCTTTTACAATTACATACTTGGCGTAATTTGGTTGTGATGAGGGTTTAATGTTGGGGTTAGGTTTTTTTTTCTTTTATGTTCTTTCGATTCGTTTTTGTTTTCTACGTTTTTTCGGTAGGTGTTTTGAAAAATTTTCCCAGGCTTTGCAACACCACAAGCTGTGCTGAGACGGGTCAGGGAACAGGTTGTTTGATTGTTTTGTTGGTCTTGGCCCTTTTTGCTTGTGTTGTGGTTTAGTACTCCGCAGTGTTTGTTATGACGATGCGTTTGTCGTTCGCCTGCCAGGCTTAGGGCTGGTTTGAACCGCTTTGTGTTGGACGTGCTGCCTTGGCTGATCGCACGAATGCTACTGTTATTACTTTTAAGGATGGTAGCATTAAAGATAGCACAGAAAAACAAAACAAGAACGTACATACATACATACATGCATCCAATTTTCTTGAAAGGGTTTACGTAGAGGCAGTGCTGAAACTTTTTTTCATGCTCATCTTCCTTTTTCGATTTCTGTGGTTTTTTATTATGCTTTTATAGCCAATTTGGCTTTACTGAGTCTCAGTGTCGTTTAGTTTTATCAATGAAAATGTCGACTACTTCTTTCTATTCTCTTCTGTTCGTATCAGACTCAATACTATGTATGAAGTTGTAATTTTAACATTGAAGGAGTAGATATTAATTATTTTTTAGACTGTCGTTTTGCGCTCCAAGTCCATGGCTAGTTGTGTTACGCGTGCGCAGTACGTGTCCAGCACAGGTAGGCAGCACTGCGTTAGCCTTGTCTAGGCTTGCGTGTCACCAAATAATTGCCCTTCAGCTTTTATTATTTTGGTTTTTTTTTTTAATGTACTCCGTAATGGATTGCCATCCATGTCATCGTTGTTTATAAATTTCAATGGTATTGCATCGGATTTTATGCTAAATAAAATATTCTAATATCGTAGATAAAACTTTGGACAACGGGACAATTCAAGCAAATGGTGATTTCATTTCTTCCAAAAAATTTTACACTTCGACGGTGCAAAATATGTTTTCATGTTACATTGAACTCTATAAAAGGGCGTGTTTTTGCCTTCTTCTCCTTAAGCCACCTTCTGATTTTCAGGGCAACCATCTCCCATTACAAAGCTTTTGACGAGCAGAGAATGAGCTTTTTTCTTTTGCTTTTAAAAAACGAACACAAAATTTTCTCGCGATTACTTTTAGTCAAAAGGAAATCAAAAATCAGAAAAAATGAAACCAAAACGCGCAATTTTTTGGTAGAAACCAAAAAACCCCTTAAGTTAGTTGCAAAAATCTGTTCTAAAATAATTGTGAGACAGTAGGCAGGGTAGTGGGAAAGATTTGGTTTCTTCTGGCAAGAAAGTCTTACAAAAAAATGTTGCCTTGCCAGCTTTCATGGTCAATGCTCAGCCCTTTTGACAGAAAGCTCTGAGCATGCATCAACCTTGTGGTCAGCTGATTAAGTCAAGTGAGATTTTGCCTAGTTTTGTCTATTTTTCTTTTGGTTATTTAATGTTTATATTTTTTTTTTATTATATTATAGCATAATGTGACCAACCGTACTTCTTTCGGAAGTACAGTACTTCTTTTTTCGGTTTTGTACTTCGTACTTCGACTGTATTTTTTTGCGATATTTTGTACTTCAGGAGGGAGATTCTGTAACCAGGGCCCTATTGCACCAACGAATTATCATTAGCATTTTAGCAGATTATCGAACTTACGCAAAGTTTTGTGTTTTACCAACATGATAAGGAAAAGTCACTCAAATGAGTGTTGATAAGTAAAATATCACTCAAAATCATAGATAAGCGTTGCACCAAAATTTTAAATGCTTGGCGAAAAGGCTTTAGCGGATAAGTGATAAGTTATGCAAATTATCAAAATTTATTAGCATTTCGTTGCACCAAAAATTTGTATATATCACTTATCATCTTTCGTTTTGCTAACTTTAGCATTATTTTGCTAAAAGTAATTTTACCTATCATACAAGTGATAAGTTACATTTATTCAGTCTGAATGAATTTATTTATTTATTTATTGTAAAAGGATAATACAACTATACCTTAACAATCTAAAACTTAAGCTCTAACACGTGGTTCGATAAAATATTGACACAAAAAATGCTTCGATTCGAACTATTAAATTTATTAGAGGAGGAAAATCTGCAAATAATAAAAGGCGTGTCATAAAAGAAAAAATCAGCTACAGTATAGATTTTGATTTAGTAGAAAAATTTCGGCTATCTCGTAGCCAAATTGAAGAAATTTTATTAAAAATTGGAGCGGACCTACAATATAACAGTGGGTGTAATAATGGCTTAAGTCCGCTACAGCAATTATTATTGACTCTGCACTAATTAGGTAATGGTAGCCAACATCATGGAATTGGTCAAATGCATGGGGTTCACAAATTAGCGGTATGTACAATAATCCATCGAGTGGCAAATGCCCTGATAAACAAATTGATGGATGAAACTATTTGTTGGCGGGAATTAACGAAAAATATTGCCACAAAATTTTTCAACATTGGTGAATTTCCTTAAGACGCAGGGAGCATTGATGGAACTATGATTTGTTAACCGGTACGGAAATCATTTAATTAATGCAATGTGGTTTTTGTGTTTTTGTTACTGAGTTATTTTGGAAAGATCCAAATAAATAATCCTTAATTTAGAAAAATTTAATTATTTATGTAAACATACATAGTCAATACGGACTTGCTTTTTTCCTTAATAATTTTTAAGACAGCTAATATATTGGCTGTGCTTTGTGCGCGCGACATAGTAAGAAAAAAAAGATAAATTGAAAATGTTTATCAAATCGCACATGGGTTTGCTAAGATTTCGTTTTCCATTGAGAAACGGTAATCATTTTAGCTAAGCACATTATTGGAAAAGTTCTCTATTTGAAAAGCAAAAGAAATTGGCTGTGCAATGGTTATCAAATCGACTTATCCAAAAAACATGCCAGTTATTAATTTTTTTTTTAAATTGATAAGTTTTTTATGATAAGTAAAAAGTGCAACACTTATCAACTTTACTTTTCAATAAAAAGGCTTATCTAAAAGTTGTAAAGTGATAAATGATAAGTCAATGGTGCAATTGGGCCCAGTTATCGACAATTTTCCGATCGCTACCGCACTTTTTGACGCATGATATAAATGTTTTTGCGTCAAAAAGTGCGATAGCGATTCGAAAATTGTCGCTAACTGGTTACAGAATCTTCCCCCAGGTCCTGTACTTCTCCGATCTTCTGGACGATCGTCACATGCCCTGGGCAATAAATTCGTTCGAACCTTTAAAGTCACCGGGTACCGATGGCATCATACCTGCGCAGCTTCAAAGGGCTCTGAAGGTGTCGTGCAATTGGTTGGATCCTATTTATGTGAACTGCGTGAGGACCAAGTACATCCGCAAGGCTTTGGGGGTAGTCAGTTTTGCGTTCATCCCGAAGGTTGGAAAAGGCTCTCATGTTTCTCCTAGGGATTTTTTGCGGATATTGCAGACAGAATTGTCGCAGCACGAACTGCTAAGGCTAAGGCAAACCGGGTCCTTTTGTGACATAAAAAAGGAAAAGAATACGTTTCACTGCTGCAGCAAATATGTTTATAGGGCACTTTAAATTGTGCGATTCTTTGGTATCAGCTATCACGAGGAAGATGAAATGGAATCATCTTCACACTTTCTTTTAGACTGTGCAACCTTCGCGAGGCTAAGATGGCTCGCGGCGTTAAATTAACCCAACCTTACCTGTACTTCTTTGAGCTATGAAATAGTTGGTCACATTAGTATAGCACCTATCCACATTTCCACAAATCCACATTTCAAACTTCGTACAAAAATTATGAAAATTCAACAAACTTAAAATTTTCTTCCGAAAATCTTAAACTTTTTATTCAGAATTTTTTAAAAAAATAATGAGTATGCAGTTTTGTAGCTCATTAAATTTATGTAGGTGAAAGCTAAAAAATTGCGTTGAATTTTGATAATTTTTTTTTTCGCTGACGGTGTTGTGCATTTTCGCCCATGTAAAATATGCTCGACAATTTCGTTTGTATGGGGGAAAGTACGTCGCGCCATCAGCAAAAAATTATTAGAAATTAACATTATTCACAGGTAAAAACATTAAATGAACAAAAGAAAAATAGTCAAAACTAGTCAAAATATCACTTGGCTTAATCAGCTGACCACAATGAATATAATATTGCACGCGCTACTCCAAACAGTCGCAATGGCCGAGTGAGCAAAGCACTGGCGAGAGTAGAATGCTTGGGCAGCGATTTTTATTTTATTTTTTTAATTGATGATTTCTTTTTTAGAATTAGGGTTTCCTTTTTTAATCATATTAGAAAAGAAAACTATATTTTAGTTTCATAAAATTTGTAGAAACTTAATTTTTTTTTTAATTTTAAGATTTTATATTCAACAATTTTTATTGAGCATGAGGCCGTTTTTAATGAAAACTTATTGTGGAAAAGCAACAATAATTTGAAAAAAAAATGGTAGAAGTGATAGCTATTTCGGAAATCACCACATTTCCTCATCAGACTTCTTTCAGTAGTATTCGAACCGACGATCCCACTGACTCAGCCAGTTGCCTACGCACTGTGCTAAGTTCGCCTGGTTGAATCTTGTTGCTTATTTCCACTATTTCACTTGTTAAGCCAATGGTAAGCTTGAAACTGATAATTCTATTGGAGGTGCAGCTAGGCTATTCCATTCAATTTAAGTGAAGATTTGCCAAATGGAATATCTTTCGTCTTACAGTAAAGATTCGCTAACATTCCCAAGTTTCAATCAATTTATTCTGTTTAATATTTGCAATCAAATCAAGTTAGAAGCTTTAAAACCGTTTCTATTCGAATGCCCTATATGTATATTCGGCTTATCGTGGGCACTGCTTAAATCACCTGATTGTAAATGGTAACCCTTCCCAGTTGTTGGGAGTTATGCATAAAAAGTGAGCTTAAGCTCCGACTCGATTTTCATATGTTGCCTTTCAGATAACCGTTCAAGTAAACTACTTTATTAATATAGATATAGTTAATAGCTTAAACTTAAGAACATTTTATTTATTCAGTATCTATGTATTTTAACCTCTTTGGAAACAAACCACAAAATACTTGTGAGTGTTAACTTGAACATAATCGTCGAAAAGTAATTTACTTAGGAACGCTCCTGCTCCATGAGACCTAGACTCTTTTAAACAGTAGTAAAATTAAATTGAATGGAATTGAATTATTATTTTTTTTTTTCTAAATGAAATATAACGGGTTATTGGGCCTTATGATTAAAAACCAAGCAAATTGCCTTTTCTTAAAATTTAAGACCTATTACTTCATTTACTCAAAGAAAGGTCTGAAATTATCAAAAGCAAATGCTTAGTTTTTATTAATAAGGGCCATTGTTGTTATGCAAAACGATTTCGTATACGTATGCTTTTATTCAGACATATTTTTGAAAACAGTTTCCACCTATAAAAATAATAGGAGTATTCACGATCTGGTGCATACTGTGTTTAGCATGGTGCATAGATAGCATGATAACTTTATATCAACTCGCTTTATTTTTTGTACACAGTAAGCAACAGTATTTTAAATAAAATAAAATATATTTGAAATCATAACATTTAACCGAACTTCACGCGAGCTCAGCTGCGAACAGAAGCTAGTTGTCTATAAATAAATAACTATGCATTCTTGCTTGTCACTGTGATAGTCACGCAACTGATCGGCGCCATAAGCCCACCCTTTGGCTAGTCCTAATCTCTTCGTTCTTACGTCCATTCATTACATTCAATGCCCCAGCTCCACTTACAATGTCCTTGAGCCTTGTTGGCTGTGCACGCAGGTGATGCTGGATGGAATCTTCTAGTTTACCCACTTATGTATGTATGTAAATATTTTTGCATGCATATGTATGTATTTTAGCAGAGTTTGCAGTTAATAATATTTAATTGGCAGTTATAAAGGATTCGTTGCTATTTAATGACACGGTCATTTCCCCAGATTGCATGACAAGCTCCGAAGCTCCGAAGCGACGAAGCAATGCAATTAGCGTGCAAATGTACATACAATTTAGATTGGGAATGCGTAAAAGGGCGGATCGAACGCAAGTGAGCCGATGAGCCGCTGAGATAAGAATATTGCTGGCATGTCTGTGTGAATGCACCAGCATACATATGTATGTATGTATGTAGCCACCAGTTCTTACGATCGTAGAGTAGAGGGTACGTACCTATTAAATGCGTAGCACGGGAAGCGAAGCAATATCTTTAGCTTGACAGGTGGTTTCAAGTGAAATATATAAATTTGCGTGATTGAATGTGGATCAGGATTATGGGTATGGGCAGGCCTCGTGTATATGTAAATAAATAGATATGATCGCATGCAACAGCAAATTAATGGTTGACTGGTGCAAAAATGAAATAATGTAAATGATTGGCGTGCCCATAAAGCAATGAACTACAAGTTACTGCTTAATTTTGCTGTCAAGCAGATTTCGAACTAAGTATGAGTTCGAAGTATCTTCAGAGTGATTGCGAAAATGGATGTGCATGACACGGTGCAAATATTTTCATACTTAGGTTTGCAAAAGTAGGTAGGTATTTAAGTAAAATAAAGACAAAAATAGTGTATCGCAATGACATTGATATACTCAAGTTATATACATACATATAATTTTGCAAATTGTCGTTTTTTTAATTGTTTTCAGTAAAAAAAATATAAATTATAATATTTTGCAAGGTGTAGATTTGATGAGGGATGCACACTGAGATTCCACTGCCAGAAAAACTTTTTTTTCGTCTTTTTTGCTCTTTTAAATATTATATTTTTTTTTATTTAATTATAGTTCTTGTGACCTTTTTAATTCAAATTAAACACTAAAATATTTTATCAATTTGAAATAATTATGTGAATCTCGATCTTTGCCATTCAAGCCAGTGTAACAATCGTAGGGGATGCTGACGATTAAACATTTTACACCAAATTTTTCTAAAAATTCGGAATAAAAAGTTTAAAATTTTCGGGTGCAAATGTTAAAGTTTGTTGAATTTTCATAATTTTTGTACGAAGTTTGAAATGTGGATTTATATGGCGCTGGTTAGGTGAAGTGCTAGAGTTTTATAAAAAAAAAAAATATAAACAAAAAATAAACAAAATAAAAATAGCCAGAACTAGTCAAAATATCACTTGACTTAATACGCAAGGGTACATAGCACGATTTCATGATTTCTGCTTATTCAGTATTAAAAATATTCCGTTTTTTTTTTTTTTGTTTTAATATACTCTATGCTGAAAGGGTTAAAAAACCTTCAATCGAAAAAGTTAAAAAATGGCGAATAGCTGCACACAGGTTGCCTTTCATAGATTTTTCGACTGAGAAGAGAGGTGCGATAAAACTTTGTAGTCGGCCAAAAAGAATCGCCTTTGATTTAATTAGTGATTAGTGAACATTATCATTTTTTCTCAATTCACGTACAAAGTAAGTGTTTTCGTGCTTGCGAGTAATTTCTCTGGTAATCATTCGACAATTGATAGATGGCGTGTGGTGCATAAATTAGATTTGAAATGCCGTTATGACAGATCAACAAACTACAATCTTGCAAACCTGCGGATACGAAGGGCGGCTGAAAAGTTTAAATTCAAAGGTATTAAAATAGCCAATATAAATGTGTACAAGTTTTTTTTATCTTTATAGTCTCCCTTTACTTCAATTCAATTCTTGCTTTTATTATAAGGGACTTTTCACCCAGTTATAAAAATTTTCGCCGTGTTTTTCTTCGAAAAGCAATTCTACTGCCATCTTCATTTCTACTTCACTCGTAAAACTGCGTCCTCGCAAGTTTTTCTACAAATTGCAGAATAGGAAGTAATCGGTGGGGGCTAGGTGCGGAGTGTACGATGGGTGGTTAATTTCTTCAAATCCAGCCTCGGCCAGGGCACGCCTTGCAACTCGCGAAGTGTGTACGGTCTTGCAAAAGTAGGACTCCTTTGGCCTCTCCGTTTCTTGACATTCACTTTTGTCAACAATGTGGCATAATAGTCTCCGTTTATTGCAGTTTTTAAGGGAGATAGTCGATGAGCCGAGTACCTTCACAATCCCAAATCAATCTTCCAGCTTGAATTCTCGGCTCCAACGTTAGATGTTGGCAAATGCAGGTCCAGATTTCCCATATACTGTAAACATCTCTTTAAATATTTTCGCCGTACAATTTCGAACAATTCGCGGATGGCTCACTCACGGTCATGGTGATATTCACGATGCAATTACTGAAAGCGTAATGATGTTAATGATATAAAATTCGCTATTTATACCACTAAGGATATTCGCATATAGTGACAGGCAGGGCAGGACATTAATGACATTTAAAGGTGCAAAAGTTTTCAGTCTCCCCGCGTACATGCATATATACATAGACAAAAAACTTTGGCCATGCGGGCGGCTAACACAAACCTAAACGATGAACGAGCGATGAAAAAAAGAATCGCTGCTGATTAAATATGCTCTGACGCTGTTGTTGTTATTATTGCGCTATAAACATCAAGCGCCATGCACACGCGCCAATACCTGCTCATACAAAGCGACACCCCACAAGCAACTAATGTAAACAAATTAAACTCGCTTAAATGAATTGAATTGTATTGAATTGACTTGACTTGATTTGCCTGGGCTGGGCTGGGCTAGGCTAGGCTAGGCTAGGCTAGTAAATAGACAGACGAACGAACATTCGAGCGATTTGTCAGATGACTGGTTGCCCACTAGATGATTGCACTCATCGGCAATTCCAAGAAACAAAAATGAGAATGAGATGATTGTGTGAGCGGAAATTAGCCACCAACTTTGGAGCATACATATGTTGTGAAATCGCTTTAGTTATTGAGTATAGGCTAGTCAGAGTAAAGTCATTTTGATTTTATCGATTTTTTTTTCAATTCGCGCTTATACATACGTAAATATGTACATAAAAAATTAGCAACAAATGCATTTCATTGTTGAAGCGCCGGCAACACCAGAAATACCCGTAAACTTTGGTCATCGGTGTTAAAAAAAATATATAAAGTATTTATGTATAAACAACTGCGAGAAACGTGTTTTTCGATGACACGCCAATTCGTTTGATGAATAATCACGAGGAAAGATTAAATAGAGCTGTAATGTTAATGGGTTTCGTGGAAATATTTTTGTGATCATAATCGCATTATAGACGGATTGTAATCAATGTTATGAATAGGTAGAGTGATTTATTTATAAGTCACACAAGCTACATTTAGTAGGCTATACATACAAACATACATTTTTGTATGTCCATATCTATTGAATATTAAAACTTTCGATAGTTCTAAATGGAGCATTTCGGTGATTAGTAGTCTAATCAACTGAATGATTTACCCAGTTAGGAGTTCACGTTGTTGTGGTAGCGGCTACCTAGATCAGCTAGTAATTCAATAGTTTAATTTTCGTCAACGGAATTAACGGTTCACCCAGAAAAAGTATTGGGTTTAAGGGGCGAGCAAACCGGCGAATAACATTTTTCAAATAGGTGGCAACACGCAACAAAAGTATTTTCTATACAAAATTTTTAAACCTCCTTAGTTTTATATACATATTGTAATATTTTATTTATTTCACCAATCTTCATTATTGAATAAAATTTCTTAAACAGGTGGCAACCCTCCTCAAGAATATTTTTGGCAGTAAACATTCCTTAGTCTCTTTAGTTTGATATCCATGTTGCAATATTTAATTTAAATTATCAATCAAATCAAAATTTTCAAACATGTGGCAACCTTCCACAAAAATATTTTCGGCTGTAAGCATTCTTAAACCTCTTTCATTTGACAGCCATACAGCAATATTTAATTTATCTTATCAATTTATTTAAACTGGACTTTTTGAATAGGTCACAACTCTCTAATTATTATTATTTTTTTTTTTGATATTTTAAGTGAGTCCTTTAACAATGCATCGATGAAAACTATTCTTTTCCATGCATTAGTTTTCGAGTGGTGCGCGTACAAACATACAGACAGACCAAAATTCTAAAAAAGTGATGATTTAGCTTCTGTTGCTCTAATAAAGACCCCCTAAATTAATTGTTCTTTAATATATATAATGTACAGACATGGGCCTGTTACAATTTTATTATACGTATAGATGTCGGGGTCGAGTCTGAATAAGTAGAGTACAGTGTCTAGACCATAGTTGTACTAGAGTACCGCAGATCCCACATGGTATCCGAAACTCCTGCTCTACAATAGGTGGTGGTTGGGCTCCGAAGACGGCATTCATTGGCCGAGAATTGCTGAAGGTGGTCAATGCGAAAGTCATTGATTGCTTGTTTGAAGAGCTTCGACTTCAGTGTTTTGGATCTGGTCCGTCAGTTCGTACACATTTATTCTACGATTAGAAGAAAGTTCTGCTCTTAGAAGCCGACTACGAACTGTTTGCTGGGTTATGTGGTTCTGATCTCTTACTAGGCGCATCTTCACCTTACTATGCATTTAGAGAACGTTTTCCGGCATCGTAGCTATCTAGAGCACAGTGTACTGACATGTCTGTAGCTTCGTTCACTGCTTTCCACTAGTGCCCGGTGACCAAACTGGGGTAGTACGAACGGGCCAAACAACTCGGCTTCGTATAGTTCCAGCAATAATTCTTTATATTTACATCAGGTACTGCAGGTAACCGAATTGGGTTTTTTTTTTAAGGATTTGTATTTCATTGGCTATTGCGGTTGTGGACGCGGAGAAATGAATTAGGCTGCTCAAAGTAGCCCCCAAGATTTTCGTGTTGTTCAGGATTGGAACTGGTGTGCTTTTGACATGAATTCCCAACGTAATTCTGAGCTCTGCCGCGGATTACGTGGGAGAGTGAGTTGAACTCCCTGTCAGTGGGTTGGAAGAAGCCAACTAGATCGGACAAATAGCCGTTTATTCTTAAGCACAACTTATTATTTTTAACGCCGGACGCCGATATCGAGCAATTCTCGAGCTTAAAAGGTCAGTGATTTTCTCTCTTGGCTGGGAAGAAATTAGACAGAAGCGAGTAGAGGACACCACCATGTGTGATCCCCTGCGTATTTTTTCTTTGCTTCGCTGTTAGCAATCGCCGGAATTTGCTGACCACTCACACAATTTGCCGTACACCATTTGAGTCTCTGTGGAAGAAAAGTGGCCTCTGAGTAATCTAAATGCTGAGTTGTACATTGTATTAGATTTTGGCTCTCAAATTAAAACTCTGTTGTTGAAACTGTTGTTGAAAAACTGATTGCTGGACTCTATTTGAAAATAATGTGCGGCGTTGGGTTTTCTACAAATCAGACCGGAGAGATCCAGCTATTTTCTGGAAAGCCCTGGTAACAACTTTCTGTACTGAACTGAATCTGGCTATCATCTGGAGAGTTACTTCAGATGCCTTTCTACACCAGGTAGATGGCAATGGGTTTTCCAATCGGCGTGCTTTGCTGTAATAAAGTTAGTGGATTTTATAATTGGCAAAAGGTGACGCGGGCACCAAATAAGTGTCTGCTGTGATAGCCAAGTTGTTCTAAAGTAATTGGAAACCGCGCGTATCTGTTCAAAAATTTTCCAGGAATATAAATTGAGGCGAACCTTTGTTGCAAAATGGAAGAAGTTTAGACTCATGTTGGTAACGGGGCACTAAGACATTCAAGGTCATGAGTAGATGATACATTCCAATGAGACCGCAGTAAATTATTGGACCAAATATAAAAGGAACTGTCAGGTTCATCAGGAATATTATGAACAAAGCTCATGAGAACCGCTGGTACAAAATCAATTGGGGCTACATATGACCACCATAGGTATCATCGGTGACGCACTGTATATTTGTTGTGTATCTTGCGTGGAAGATGATGATGATAAGTGCATATTTTTTCTAGCTTTGCGGACCTTTGTTGTGTGGCAATACCAAGGCTAGCGCCACAAATCGGAGGAGAACCTCGGTCAAGTACTATCAAACTTTTTATTTCAAGTGGAAGTGTTCCGGTGTACAGGATTTAGGCAGAAGTCATCGCCGTACACACATTTACAATCTTTTAGCTGTATCTTCCGCACTAAACCTGAATATTTCTGACTAAATCCTGGACACTGGACGAGTAAAGAAACATAGTAAATATTGGAAACTAGCAAAAAGGTAATAGGGTCCTATAGCATAGACAGACGACTGCGTTAATCCGCATCAACTCATTAAAGCTTAGGCTCTCAAATGCAAGACATCTGCTCCAGCTCATAATCATTCTACGACTGCTGGAGTAGCGTATGAGGTTGTAAATATTAAGTCTGACTGCAGGGGTCTCAAAACCTTCAGGATTCCCGGAAGTGAAGATAATTTGCGATCGTTTAGCCTTAAGAAATCTCTAGGCTTTAATCGGTCTACACTTTTCCAGAAGCTCTTGGTAAACTCTACGTAACTCTCAGTATTTTATGAGCTAACCAAATGCTCTCCTAGCAAAACAACACTTCTGGGGCCAGCTAATCCTGCAAATATTGAACATATCTGGCATCCGTACGATTAATCGCGAGGTATGCCGATGACATTAAGAAGAGTTTGAAATAAACGTTCTCTGTTCAGTTGTGAGCATATAGTCAACAGATATTCTCGCCGGGAAACGGTCTGCATAGGGATTCATAGATCCAGGATCCTTTATTGGTATGCCATGGAGTTCCGATAGACGTAATTATTAAAGTAAATAAGTTAAGTACAGAAGATAACAGGCAGGCTAAGTTCTTAATCCCGGAAAAATTAACAAGAAGAACCGAAGCATTCCTTCCCCGTAGTAGGTGCCAAAATTGTCACAGACTTACTTACTGGTCGCTGCAACTAATGAAACACAGGAGCAGGAAACAGCAGAACACTTTATGTATGTGCCACTGTGAGGCCCCTACTAACCTCAGAACAACCGACCTACATAAACAAACCGAACTAGGCTAAATTGGGACTTCACTCAGCATCCAACTTACTTCATCGTCCGATCTTTAATTGAGAAGGTATTACTGATAAGCGTTCTTCCGTTAGTCCCCACATTGGTGTGGAAGAATCCGCGAATTAAAATGGTGAACACTTACTTCGACTTACGCCAACTTATTTCAAAATAATCAGCAGGATGATCCGCTTGGTGGCTGTGGGAACTACCCCACTAAAGAGACGGATTACTGTGTACCAAGTCTAAACTTCACAAAGAGGAATAGAATTCCTATTCTAGATAGTGAATTTCGGTTAGGACGGGCTCTTGGTGAAAAGGAATTACTCCAATTTTAACTAAAGAGAAGGCAGGATAGAAGAGGCAGTTGAACAATCACGAAGGAGAGAAGTCATATCTAGCAACATCTTCATCTACTCTAAGGCTGAGACCACGCAATGAGCGGTGAGGTATTTCATCGACTCAAATAAGAGCAGGTCACTTGGCTAGCTTCGGCTGCTTAAAGAGGGAGATCAATAAGAATGTTCGGGTTTTTAAAGGAAAGAAACTTTGCTCTTCAAAACGAGCGCCTGCCTCCCAACTACGACTGTGTCCGTTGCGGTCGAAAACGCCAATTAGCATGAAAACAGCATGAAAAGCCATTGCTGCATCAGCTCCATTGGCCTGCACGTTTTCGATTTCACATCAAGCCTCAGCGCACCACCCTATTTAGTAGTTGAGTAGTTCAAATTTGTGAACTGGTTTGTTTTCGCACAACACTGCAGTCAGTGATGCAGTTGTTGTAGCCTTATTTTGTTGTGATATTCACTTATTTTGTATGTATACAACGTCGACTGCAAATGTGCAGGGCAAGAAGGCATTTCGTTTTTGTACAGACGGACAGACCGTCCGTTCGACAGCCCCACCAGTAGACAGTGGAACGGATACAATAAGCGGATGGATGTACAACGTCATCCACGCTGTTAAGCTGTGATCCATGGCCCAGCCAAATCAACGCCGCCGCGTGCTTGCATACATTTATTTAGTAGATGCCAAAGTATGTAAGTAAGTACGCCAGTAGCGACCTCACTAAGCCACACCAAATCAGCAGCAGCAACAGCTTTACACACACACACACACACCCGTAAAGAAATACATACGTATATATAAATCCACAAAGTGTGCTTAAGCCATTCAACAAGCTGAGATAAAGCGAGCCAGCACAAGATAGGTCGAGCCGGGCAAGGCAAGGCAAGGCAGTGCAGAGCCTCCAGTCTCGGTATGACGGCATGCCGCGTGAGCTCAGTTCAGGCTTGTCCGCATCGTTGTGCTGCGCGCCACTGCCGCCACTCGTTCTCCATCAAGATAAAATTTGACAGCATTGAAGCGACTGGCACAAGCTCGGTTCCCACGGTCTGAACGCTGAGTTTTTTTTTCGTTTATTTTGTTTATTTGCTGCTGTTGTTTCACTTTTTTTTATTGTATTTTTATCGTATTGTTGTACTCGTATTCCACTGTCCGTCTGTATTGTCTTGGGCACGCCAATAAAATGCAGTCGACGAGGAGTGAGTTAGCGCACGATCGGCAAGCGGCTACATATGTACTATTGCTTTTGTTGTTGACGGCTATTGTTGTTACTTGGAATTGGAATTGGAAGCGACCGCGTTTTTTCGCTTTGGGGGTTTTTTGTTTCAGCGTTGCCTCATTTTTACTGCTTTTCATTAGCGTTGTTGTTTGTTGTAATATTTATGTACAAATATATTTTTATTTTATTTTTCTTACTTATTTTCATGCGCTTTCTTTCTTTTTGTTGTTGTAGACGGCGTGTGCTCATATGCGCGCGCGCGCCTATCGTTTGTGGGTCGGTCTGTGGCGCGCTGTCAACGCGCGGCTGCCATTTGAGCTCTGCTTATTGCCGCGCTGAGCCGCGCAGTCATGCTACGATGAGGTGGTACAGTGGGGCGTTGCCGCGATGCGATGTGAGACGCATTGCTGTAATAAATTAATTCAGCATTTAACAACGAACGAACATATGAACGCAACAACAACTACAACTAACATCAACTTAAGTAATAAACAGCACATGCCAGCCCCATTGCCACCGATTTCAAATACTAAAAGCGTTGTGAGACGCCTTGCTGGTGCGCCCTCACCTCGCCGCGCCACGCCGCATCACTTTACTTTGCTTGGCTCTGCACACACCTCCATGCATTGTGTTGTGTGATGCGGTTAGTGGCATCGCGGCGCGGCGCGCTTGAATTGAACTGAATTAATTGTTGTTTGGCTATAGTTGCTGCTGTATTATTGTGTTTTAGTTGTTGCCGCTGTTTATGATATTGTTGTCATTTGTTAGTTGTATGTCAGTTAGTCAGTTAAGTGGTTGAGCGCTGGACAGCTGGCGGGTGGTGGGTGACGCGCGGCAGAGCGCACAAACAGTGACAGCCGCGCGTGCGCACGCTGCCAATCAAGTCGTTCAACTGCACGCGTTGTTACAATGAGCTGCTGTGCTCATAGCGGCAGCATTCAAAAGCTTTTGCCAGATTGCTACATATGTTTGAATATAAATTATATTATGTCGGAACGAAATGGGAAAAAGTAGTCACAAAAAAAACGGTCGAATTGAAAATTTAATAACTTTGGAAGTGTGGGGCGTTGTTGATATCAAAATCACTTTGCATAAAATATTCGACATTTGGTAGCGGCGATTTGTTTGTAGCGCATTAACATATGTTTATAGATACATATTTAACGATATTTTGTTTTTTTTTTCGGCCGCGCGCACTCTTTTTTGGCCCCTCTTAAGCGCTATTCCTTTGTACTTTGTATGAAAAAAGAAAAACTCTAAAGTTTCAGCTCGCGCCAACTGCGTAACGAATTTACTTTAGTTGTTGCGAACTTTGTACAAATTAAAGTTCTACGCGGATACTCTACAAACCACCAAAACAATAATAGATATACAACAATACCAGCCGAAATACACACGCACACATAGCCTAGTGAGGCTACTGGTTTCCGGGCACCAATATACAATAACAAAAAGCTAATCAATGTTAATGGCAGTAACATTTGTACAAATTACGGTACACACGTGCCGGGACTAATGCTTCGCTTCCAAATTCAATTGATTGCTTATTGTTAGAAGGCATGCGCGCGTGTCCAGTTGATTTCGCACAGTGTTGTGTTTGGGCATTTTCTTGTCTACTTGCGTAGTGGGATATATCGGCTATCTAGGTGAACAAAATTTATCACTTACCTTTTAACTAACAAAAATACCAAC
Source organism: Rhagoletis pomonella (assembly GCF_013731165.1). NCBI lineage: Eukaryota > Metazoa > Arthropoda > Insecta > Diptera > Tephritidae > Rhagoletis > Rhagoletis pomonella. The sequence continues at coordinate 18,194,571 of NW_023458555.1, read as the reverse complement.
TATTTCTGATTTATTTTATAATGATTTTCCGTCATCTCTTGTCAAATACTCATTAGGTGCTATCTCTCTGAACGAAAGCCGAAATCCCAAAACGAAGAGGCATTGAGGCAGCGTTTCGGTGGGTGTAGTCCAAGTATCCGTTCTCGGGCCTCTCCTGTGGAACTTAATGTATGGCGAGGTTCTAAGCAATATGCCTCCTCGGGAAAAAATAATAGAATTCGCAGACGATATCGCCATAGTAATAGTACCGAAAGGAAAGCCAACGACGCTATAAAGAGAGTGAAAGTATGGCAATCATCAAGATATTTAGAACTCGCTCACAAAACAAAGGCAGTAGCAGAAAGACCGCAGAAACAATAAGACTCCGTGTTGGATCAAAAACTATAATATCAATGCCCGCAAGCAAATATTTGGGGGTAATGATTGAGGGTCGTTTAAAATTTAAGACCCACCTGGAGTATGCAACAAAGAAAGCATCGCATTTAGAGGCATGCTTATCTAGAATGATGCCAAATATCGGCGGTCCTAGTAGGAAGGCTTTGCTTAATAGAGTGGTCAGCTTAGTCTTACTCTATGGTGGCCAATTTGGGCTGAGGCAATTAGATTAAAATATTATGCAAAAATACTTACATACCTGTATCACCTAAGTGCACTAAGGACTATTCGTGGATCCGAAGAATACCTGATGAAGCATCCTTCGTTATAGGCGGACTGATTCTAGTAGATGTCCTGACAAAAGAGACCGCCACAAAATTATTAAATAAATAAAAAAAGTATATAAACCGGAAATAAATCGCAGAGCAAGAGAGATAGACATCTGGAAAAAGCGTTGGAATCGGAACCAGAGAAGTTACAAGCATTGCGGAAGCCTCAATAACAGCAGCCAAGCAATGGCTAAATGCAAAGGCAGAACACAAGACGGAAAAGGTTGTGCTTCGAGTAGGAGATAGCGTTATAGTGTTTAAACCGTATATGAAGTACCTTGGCGTCCTTATAAATCATCGTATCTGCTTCCGTTACCACCTAGAGTATGCTAACCAAAAACCTGCGGAGACAGCAGCCGCTCTTTCTCGGTTAATGGCAAAGATCGGCGGGCCAAGACTGCTGACAAGGCGAATCTTACCTAGTGGTAAGATGTATACTCCTATGCGGGACAACGGCCTGGAGTAACGCCTTAAATGCCCTTCGTATACTCGGGGTATTACGGCCATGCATGGTATTTCTGCTCTTCGAGTCTTTTCCGCGTTTAGAAGAATATCAGCATGCAGACACAAAGCATGCAAAGCGTGACCAACTGCACGCTGCACGAGGCATGGACGAAAATGCACTGAGGCAACGTAGCATATTCCAGTGGCGGACAGGATGGGAGAAAGCGTCGAATGGTAGGTGGACTTATGGGCTTATCACGAACATCAGCGCCTGGATGGAACGACAACACGGAGAGGTTGATATCTTTCTCCCACAAATTCTGAGCTGGCACGGATGCTTTAAGGTTTATCTCTCCCGCTTTCGTCATGAAGTGCAACCATATTGCGACCACTGCAGACAAGTCGCTATTGAAGATGCCGAACGCGTATTTTTCGCATGCCCCCGATTTAGCGCGCTGAGGGGCATACTTATGGCGTTTTCGTTCCCACAAAAACATTTGTCTTCTCATTGCCTTCTTCTTAGTATTTGTGCGTAGGGGGCAAATAGAAAGTAACCTTTTTTGGTAGACGAAAACGCCATTAATCAAACGTTAGGAATAAAGGCTTCTCCAGAAAATCTGGTGACACTAATGTTGAAGAATGAAGAAGAATGGAAAGAGATATGCACCATTGCTGCCCAGGTGATGCAGCAGTTGCGTACCAGTGAGCAGATGAGACGAACGACAGTAACCAGAAGGAAGTAATACCAACGCGACAGTTTCGATATTAACAACGAGCCTATGAAGCCCGTCACATGAAGTGAGAAGTTACGGCACGCAACATAAAGGGGGCGTTTTCATCGAATCTCTCTCCGTTAAGTAATGCCTAACGATGCTTCCGCATTCCCAACAGATTTATCCCGGTTTTGTTGGGCCACTTGGGGGGAACATATATTATTCTTTTGTTCTCGCTACGCCCCTGAAACCCGAAATATACTGCAGGGTATCAACGACTATACGTTGAAATCAACAGTTAACTAACATGGACGTAACGTAACTCTCAAATCTGACCAATCTAAAACCGGTTAAATAACGTAGCGAGCCAATTGCCCAACCAGCTGCCGTATACCAACATTTTACATCGCTAATTTTGATCGCCAAAAATCTCCAATAGAATAGCAGACGCCCAAAAATACGCAACATCCCATTGCATGTCTTCCACACTACCAGATTTGATTGATTACGCATCGCATTGTATACTTTTAGGACCTAATGCTTTTCATTTAGAGAACTTTAGTGACGAAAATTTAGCGTAGCGATTATCAGAATTCCACTGCTGCGCTCACAGACAGCGGCGCGGGGAGAGTTGTTTGTGGATAGGTTTTATTACGCAGGTGTAGCCGTCAGGCTGCATGTCGATATAGTAGTACTCATGACAGTTCCCTCTTCTGCGGAAGATTTACCACAGACAATGGAACGATGAGCTGTGCGAGCTCAAAAACTATAAAGACATAGTGCGACGCCAGACGCGCTTGGTGTCATCACAGGCATACCGCCTCTGGCCACACTCATAGAGAAAGAGGCTTTCTGGAGCGCCAAGAGGCTACCGAACCTAGGTATCTTGAAAAAAGGGGACTTAAGGGGTCATTTGGGTGTCCTAAAACCATTCATAAATGATCCCGTTATAAAACTCACAGACTCAATGCTGCCGAAGCTGACCTTTACAAAGCCCTACAAGGTAATAATACCTGAAAGGGATACCTGTAAAACGATAATCGCCATGTTCGGCGAGAGAACTCAAGTCTGGTTGACTGATGGTTCGAAACTTGAGGGTGGGAACACTGGAGCCGGCATATTTGGACCTACATTTCAAAAAAGCATCCCGATGGGCTTATACCCTACCATATTCCGGGCGGAAATTTTTGCAAATGAAGTCCATGTCCATGCATGTCTTCGTAGAAGGACAATGGGGCAACAATAAACATCATGTCGGATAGCCAGGCAGCGTTAAGAGCACTTGACTCTTGTAAAACGGTGTCAAAGGTGGTAGACAGTTGCAAAATGGTACTGGTCAGACTAGGAGCCAGTAACATAGTAACCCTATGGTGGGTTCCGGGTCATGAGGGATTCGATGGCAACGAAAGAGCTGACACTCTAGCGATAATCGGTGCTCAATGGAGCCTGATCGGCCCTCAGCCTTTCTTTGGTCCATCGAAAGGATACACAGCAGAGCTCCTAAGGGGATGGGAGGACTTGCAAGTTACAACCCAATGGCGCTCAACAAAGGGTAATAGGCAGTCCAAAAGATTCATAACTCCCTCTCGATAGAACAACAATTATTATAAGAATGTACGTATATATTCACATTCACACATCCACATAATTGCCTATTCACATTTACCGCAAGGTCTGCACACGTGGCTCTTCAAACACCCACGGCCCAAGCGGTATATATGTATGTATATAGCTATAGCTGACTAAAAACACTCGTGGCTGCTCTGGCATACAAAAATTGCAGCAACTGTTTGCTGTTATTGGTGTTAAAGTGATTTTTTTATTGTTGTTGTTTATCCAGTAAGCCACTGTTAAGTTGCTATTCTGCATAGTTGCAGTTGCAGTTTTGTTTGTTTAGTATGCTAGCAGCGCATGTGATTTGCATTCCATAAGTGTAAATACAACAATCAAACGGCAGCAATGTGCACGCGTGCGCAGATTTACGAATGTGAGTGCTGCAAATGGCAATATCGTTACAATTGCATATGCAGTTCAAGCAGAGACTCGTGTCGATGTAAGATCGCAAAAGCAACGCGCCGGTTATGGAATATTGCAAAGCGACGCGAGCAGCTGCATTTGCAGCCACAAATGGCCAACGAGTGCGACCAACAACAGACGGCTGTGACTGATAATCTACGCGCTTGTGCCAAAGAGCGCTTACGTTGTTATTGTTTTCGAGTTTTTAGCGTGTGCTAAAGTCAGCGCCTCATTGGCAAGCAACCCACTTTTCTGCCAAGCATGCCAGGCAACAATGTTTCGTTGGTGCGCAGACAACGCTGAAGAAGTAACCAAAACCAAACGTACGGCGACGCAGGTAGAAAAGGGTATAGGCACAACTGGAAGATGTATGGTAGGAAGGGTAGCGCGGCCTTTGCGAAATACACAAAGGAGTCCATGGTAATCAAGAATAATAAAAGACACAACGAGCTGGCGCGCGCGAATGATGGAGGCTAGCGCCCAACGAGTCGCGCCACAAGGAGATGAGAACCTTCGAAACGGGCAATCAGGCAACGAAGCCACCAGCTAAAGTCAGACAAGCCGGCCAGCAGCACGAACTTGCAATGATCCATAAAGCGTTAAAAAATGCGATGACTATTCCACAATTATCGGCGCGCCACATCGAGCCGCTCATAAGACACAGCTAGTGTTGGGCAAGCAAACAAACATAGAAGGAAGCTTTCGACTACTGCGCAGGGGGTTAGGCGGAAAGAAGACATGGCGCACGAGGCACACAATACCGGCAGTAGCAAGCAGCACAAGCCAAGAAAGCAAAAACTCGAAGCTACACAACAACATACACAACCAAGACCAAAGCAACGAACAAATCAGCAATAAGAGGCCAACAGCAGAAAAGGAAAAAAAGACAAGCAATAAAGCAGAAAATCTTAAGTGAGGTAAGTGAGGATAAAGCGCGGTCGCACACACACTCCAAATGAAATGAAACACAAACAGCTCGTTATGGATGGCAGGCATGTGCGCCACTGCCACTGCCCCGCACCAACCGCCCATTGGAACAATCAACGTCGAGCGATTAACAACAACAGGCAACAACAAACGACAAGACTACGCCGCTGCGCACCACTTAAGAGACCCCAATCAGGCAGTCATGCTGGCATCAGTCATTCAAGCAGCAGGCAAACAACAACCGCGAACGGACAGACACACCCGTTGGCGGGTACGTGTTTGGTTGATTGCTTGGCACGTTGCGCGGTCGCATAGGGGCCGCCGTTGGCATGCAGCGGGGCAGCTAGCGGATTAGACTGGTAGAGAGGCAAGAGCAGCGGCAGGCTGGCAAGCCGTCGTGAGAAATCGACTACACTCGACTTTCCCACGGTATAACAATCACAACATAAGTTGACGACAAAAGCGACGAAGAGCCGGAGATGGAGACGGAGACGCGCGCGTTGACTCGTTCCACATTAATGTAGCTGCCAGCTAAGCCACCACCACCATCACCACAGCGAGCAATAATAATAACAACAGCAGCACTAACAGCCAGCGATGTGCCTTGACGTTGCACAAATGTGCGGACGGACGGACGGACGGGCGATTGTATGCTTGAATAGTTGTATAGGGGAATTTGTTGTGTGCAAGCAACGGAATGCGAACGGGCGAGGGGCGGTTGGCTGGCGTGGTTGATTGTGTGTGCGACCGGATGAGTGTGCAAGCAGCCGAACGGAGAAGAGCATGCGAGTCTTGGAAGACGTTAAGCGACGTCAGTTGAGTAGTGGATACTTCAACTGCTTACTTAGTGTAAAACACAAAGCGGGTAGACGATAACAACGGCAATGACGGCAGGGGGTAGCGAAGACATGAGTCTACGGGTATTTTCTCATTTACTGAGTACGTCGACGTCATAGTGGTAGTGATGGTGATTGTTGTTGTCCGACTCTCCGATAAGCTCGAACATGGCTAATGAGCTGCTCACTCAGCGCTGAGGCTATAAAAGGCCAAGCGCATTGGCGTTGGTAAAGCATTCATAGCAAAGTCGTTGAGCCAAGCGGACACGCGCACTCAAACGAACATTTTGGATTACAAGCTCGTAGCAAACTTAAGAGCGGAACAAGAAGAAGGAGAAGCAGACAACTGAATAGTTAGCCGGCTATTTAATACAACCAACCAACGATCTCAAAGCAATGGTACTAGAGATGGAGATGTCCAAGACCTATCAGTACCGCAAAGTGATGAAACCGATGTTGGAACGCAAACGGCGTGCACGCATCAACAAATGTTTAGACGAGCTGAAGGACATTATGGTGGAGTGTCTGACACAGGAAGGCGAGCATATCACACGACTCGAGAAGGCCGACATACTCGAGCTGACAGTGGAGCACATGAAAAAGTTGCGCGCACAGAAGCAGCTGCGGCTGGGACCTGGCGGCAGTGGGCTTGGAGTTACTGCTGGCGCTGGCGCCGTACAAGATCCCAAATTATCGATTACGGAGAGCTTTCGCGCCGGCTATGTGCATGCAGCAAATGAGGTGTCAAAGACGCTAGCGGCCTTGCCCGGCGTCAATGTGGATTTGGGTACACAGCTAATGAGCCAATTAGGTCATCGTTTGAACTATTTACAAGTGGTGGTGCCAGGCATGCCGTTGGCGACTAGTGTGCCACAACCGCAACACTTTATTCCCGGCGCAGCAACACAGGCCGTTGGTGCCGCGGCGGCGGCGGCGGCAGTGGCAGCCGCACAGTTCTATGGTTTAAGTAGTTGCAGTGAACGCAGTGCGACATCCAGCCCCGTTGTTATTACGCCGCCACCTTCGGAGTATGGCAGCAGTGAAAGTGGTAGCTCCAGTCCAGCACCCAGCGAGTCATCGTACGGAGCGGTGTGGCGCCCATGGTGAGCATGAGCGCGAGCAAACAAGCAAGCAAAAGCAGAAAAGCTGATCTTCAAGCAAGAGGATCTTTAATGGGAATCGATTTCATGAATGCACACAGCTTTGTATGCAGCGTCGCCGTAGCCCGAGCATCTATTAATGCAGCTGATGGTAGCCAGAACTGCGCGCTAGATGGCGCTTGGGTAGCCTATGAGTTGAATAGGGGCGATTGCGTTGCAGCAAACCGGGGAAGAAGTACAGAGGCAGGGTGTCTGAGTTGGCAGCAGGCTGGACAACGTCGCTGAGGTCGGTGATACTTGCCGCCTGCGTGGTTGAACAAAATGGTTAGCACGCTTGCTGATGGTACAACAAGGGCTTTCTAAAGCCAATGACCAGCCACGCAAAGTATTTTAAGCACAAAAAAATATAAAAAATTTTTAAATAACTTCCTAAGCGCAGGGAAAATGAATTTATTTAGAGATAAGCAACAATTGAAAACAATTAAAATTTTCAAAAAAAAGAAATATAATGAAAATTATTAAAACATAAAACGTAAAGCTTTTTAATTAACTCTGCTTTTCTACTCGTCATCATCATCATCCCAAACGCTGATCTTTTCATAGGTCATTTTGCTTCATATCACTTCTTGTTCAAGAAGGTCTTGATCTCACATAAACACCGCCGCCGCTGTCGCGCTCTGACGTCAGCAACTACGTCAATGCGCATCACGCGCCACAACACAAGCTGACGTCTGACTCTCATTAATTTTTGTTTGCACATCATATAATTCGAAAATATTCCCACACTACAAGCCAGCGAGACAGCCCAAGCGCTTGAATTTCGAAATTTCACAATTAGCGTACAATGTCCGGTGGCACGTCAAAAAAGAAAAAAATAAATAAATAAAAACTATGCCAAACCGTAATCTACAAAACGCACACAAAAACGAACCCTTGTTCGGCTAAAGCGCTGCCTATAGATTTAGTATCAACTGTGTAGCTACATATGTATGTAGGTATGCTTATTTGTTGCTATGCGCGCGCGCGTTTTGAGTCATAGCTTGCGCCAACCCATGCCAATAGAAACCAAACCAAGCCAAGTTTTTTGAGGGCGTACAAGCGCGCGCGGTGTATGAGCGCGGCGCGTTGATCGCGATAATTCGCGCTCAGCTTGTGGATTACATGCATATGTATTAGTAAAAAGTAGCAGTGAAAAGTCTAGTTGGCGATAAACTAGCTTGTAATAGCAAACCGCAAATAGCTCAACAACAACAACAATAATAACAATAAAGGCAACAAAAATAAACGAAGTCACAAGCTCAACAAGTATAATAAAAACGCTAATAATAATAACCACATTGCGATACAAAGCAAAGCAAAGCAAAGCAGAAAAAAAAATTAACCAACTCGAATGGCAGTTAACGCGCCGCACACCGCATGCCGCAAGCGGAAGCGTGAGCCATTCATTGAAAAATTTTCCCACACTTTTGTGCGGTCGCGCTTAATGTGCGCGCCGCTCCACGTCGACGACTTAATGACTTTCCAAGAACACACAAATGCGACGATAAACGCGCTTGTGGCGGCTTGGCTTATCGTTGTGCATTTATATGTACATACATACATACATACAAACGAAATAAATGTGTGTGTGTGTTTTTGTGTAGTTCAAGTTGTTGGCACAAGCTTCTTGGTAGACACGTGGGGCATATGGGGGGGGTATGCCCGCGTGGTTGATCTAGTGCGCGTCGCGGCGTTCGGTGGTGGTCCAGCAAATGCGCGTTTATCTTTCGTGTGTTTGTGAGTATGTATGTATGTTTTGAATACAGCTGAGGATAAAAAATAAAATCGTTGCAGTATTCTTAAATTACATACATTTGAAAATCACTTTATTTGCTTGTTGGTTTTTTCTTTATAAATGGTTAAACGATTTTGGTTTTGGTAAATAAAAACACATATATTTTTCCGCGGAACAGGAAATGTTTTATCAACAGTAGGGGGCGTCCCAATTTGTGTGTGTGTGTTTTTTTTAGGTATTCACTGTTTTTTATTTTTATTTATACAGATGTGTAAATAAGTA
>NW_023458555.1:18159814-18185765 GCF_013731165.1 Rhagoletis pomonella | reverse complement strand
TTTTTGGCGCATAACAATCATTTCAGCACGGCATGAAATAGCGCCGATCGGCGCGCACGGTCGCTGATATTTGCAGGCAAAAGCAGCAGCATTGGTATCGGCACTAGCGGCTAGCACCACTAACCACCAACACCACCACCACCAATGACGCCACCGCCGCCGATGATGCTAAATTCCCTAATTGCTACAGCCTGTGCTAAAACACATCCTAGGATGATTGTTGCAGGCCATCCATCTATATATGTACATATGTATGTAGGTGGCTGTTGTGGCATGCTGGCATGGTGGCTTGGAGGCCGAAGTGCACGATTCGCGAGTGTGCAGGAGCGCAGATATGGATGTGTATGTATGGATGTGGAAGGTGCAGGGCAAAAAATCAATAAACAAAAGGAGAAAAAGAAAACAAAAACAAAAGTTAGCTCAGCAAAGACAGACCACAGTAATTGTAGCCATAAATGAAGTAGTACAACAGCAACAACAACGACAACAGCAATGATTAAACAAACCAACAGCAATAGCAATCATAACAAAACAGTTTCAGCACCTCGACAGCGCGGAGTAGTCAGCAACTAAGGCAGTAGCGGCATGACTGCTTCAAACCCGTTCTGACCATGCGCCCGTCATCAGCATTTAACCAACAGTCTATGCAGCGGCACTAACTTGAAGAGGCGCATACATACATATGTATGTATGTACATCACATCATGCATGAGCACGTCACTACCAGCGCCAATTGGCAGCTATAAATGCACTTAAAAGTATCCACCTTAGTCGACGACTAGGCAGCCTAGCCTGCTAGTCCCAGTGGCACAGTGCGCGTGTGCCAAAGTGGTATAACAACCTCCCATATTACAGGTAGTACATATTGCATATTCAACAGCCAATAGCAACAAAAAAAAAAAACGATGATAAAGCAACAACAACAACAAAAATACAAAAACTACACATAGCAATCAACATCCATATATTGGCTTTGGTTGTGACCGTGTGACCATATTGTGATCATCGCCACCGCCACCGCCACCGCCACCGTCATCGCCATCATCATCAGCATCACAATCGCATTTCCACGCTGCGACCTCATGGCCATTCTCGCCTGATCGTCTTGTGCCGCTCAATGAAGAGGCTTTCTGCTTGTTTTTCGTTGTAGGTATTTTTTGTTTTCTTGTTGTCTGCTGCTCTGCATCTCATAGTTGTTGCTCAAGGCGCTTGTGAAATTGCGCCTTTTAGTGGCTTTAGGCTTGGTATGTTTGCCACAGTGTTAGCAGCAGCGAAGTAGAAGAGCAGCAGCAATAGCATCGTCTGCATCGACTCCTGCTGCTGGACTTAACGATTGTGTCCACAATCATTATGATGATCGCCATCACCTCTTCCGTTTGTCGGTTGGTTTGGCTGCTTTCAGTGGCGGTGTGTGTGTGTGTGTCTCGATGTCGATGGGTTGTTGGCGTGCGGCGGCGAGTCATGCATATAACAGTGGGCTATTCAGTTGAGAGTAATGAAAATTTTATTATTAAAATTTTATTACTGGATTAATGTTACATACTGATGTATTACATTTGTGCTCTCTGAACTCAGATTCTAAAAAACTAACAGGGCAATTCTGGCAACTGTCTTTCACCTCACCACCTTGGCAACTATCTTAAAAGCTATCTACTGTCTTTCGAAAGACTATTTGAAAGATCAGCTTACGAGTAGTCCTTGGCGTTATGCTGTTCGCCTTTTAAGTTTTTTAAATTAAATTAAATTTAAGAAACATATATATTTCTCATAAAAAACAAATCAAAATTGATACATATAAAAAATTTAAACAGAAAACAAATTAAAAATTCAAATGAAGTAAAAATAAATAAATGTGTTAAAAAATTAAATGCAATTCATATAAATTTTTTTTCTTCTTAATAAGTTAAAATAAAAATATTTTTTATAAAAAATCAACAAGAAGTTAAGCCGCCCGAGCAACGAACTCGTGATCTTTCGAACGGCACGCATATGCTCTACTCACTCGGCCATTACGACTGTTGGAGCGACGCGAGCTAAATGACATACAAGTGATTTCTCTCAAAATAGCTTTTCACCAGGAGTGGTGAATGGGAAAGCTTTTTTTCTAAGCCTGTTGTGCTAGAATAACAAATATTTCGAAATACATATCTTGCCATCTGTCTCCTATTTGTCTTACGAAAAACTATTTACTGTCTTACCTAGAATTGCCCTGTAAGATGGCTGCTCTTAAAGAATTCAGAGGAGGTTTCCATAATCCTGTTCCTTTATGCAGGGCTTCGAAGCAAACATTTTTTTTTCGCTCCGCTCCGGCACTTTATTGATTTGCTCTCGCTTCCAATAAAAAAAAAAAAATATGTATTTATTTACTTGCATTTTTTGTATTAGAATTTAATGGGCTACAAAACTGCATACTCCAGAAAGTTCCACAAAATCTGATTAAAAAGTTGAAAATTTTGCTCAAATTATATTTAAATGTTTTTTGTATAGAATAAACCATATTTTTAGAATAAAAATTGTTGCATATATTGTGAAAAATTCGCTGTGCCAATACTTTTCTCCGGCAGTGTACATATCGATCCCGAACAGTCAAAAAAAAAATTAGGCGACATTTATTGTAAACATTTTATTTTTGATGCAGAAATGCATCCAGAAGAAAATCACAAACAAAAAAACTTAATCAAGCGTTCAGGCCAGTTTGTCCATTTTGTTACATGGAAGATGGTTGGTTGGTAGAAGCCTCGCCTGAGCCCTTGCTCAGGATCCAATTAGCGCTGAGAGTACCATTTTGATCGATTCCTCTAGGATGATCCCTGATATTATCTGCTTTTATGATTCGTCACTTTCGTCACTAGTTTTTGTCGATGAATCGATTTATGTTAGTAATGGATCATTTGGAGATTTCCAGAAGATTTTGGATGGATGGTGCCAATACTGGGAACTCGAAAAGATTATGTTGGAACGTTTTTTTACTTTTCTCTAGTTTGCAACTACGGCACTGTGGGTTGTACAGAAGACTCATTGTTCAGTAGTATGCCAAAATCCCGTTATCTTTCCTAGACCTTTTTACAAGTTTCTCTGCCTTTGGTTTGTCATAAAGCGGCCATATATTATTCGCAGTTTTGCACGTCTGAAGGTTCTTCCAACGTGTTTCTGCCATACGTGGAAATTACATATGCAGTTCCCCCTTGATGAGTCCGAGTGGACAGTTTATTATCTTCGCTTCGGATTCATAAGAGATGCTCTGGCCTTAGCCAATTCATCGGCCCTCTCATTTCCGCATGTCTATTGTTGAGCGTAACGCTCTCTCTCAATCTCTGACTATTTTGAATTTTGTTACCGGCGAGGCAAGTTCCAGAAGTGCCACTTGACTATCTCAGAAAATGCGTGCCTTACGTTCTACTTCAAAGTTTCTTTCTAACGCTTTGTAGGCCAGTTTATTGAAATCGCTTGGAATAAACAATACTCTTGCTAAGACGCTGCCAACCCTATTTGGTCATGCAGTAATGATATCCTTAACAATTACCAAGTGATCTCAGGCAATCTCAAAATTTAATTTGACGGTCACGAATGCCAAGTTTCGAGTCTGGAGTTTTAACTAATAAAAATGTCTAATTTAATAAAATGAAACTCTTCGTGATCTCTCGGAGTTTTTTGATACTTTTGAAAATTTTCTGGGAAGTTTTTAGGACCGTTCACTATTTTAAAGGATTCTTTTTTTAACCATTTGATTGACAAGTTAAATGAAACCCTATTGAAATATTTTAAATTTTATTAATAAGTTAAAGAAAGTATTAGAATATAAACGGCAAACGATTGAGATTTAAGAAAGCTTTTTTTTAAATTTTGAAGAGGGATGCCATTTGTTTAAAATTCAAATCCTATTTTTTCTTAAGATAAATAAAGTATTGCAATATGGCTGCCAATCGAAAGCGATATAAGAAAGCTTTGCAAATTAAGATACGAAAAAATTACAAAATACTTTAACGATTTTAAGCCAAACAAACGAAGTATTTTTTCGAAAATATTTTTAAAAGTCGAATTAAATTTATTCGGCTTCTTTAATGAAAAAAGGTCGAAAAAAGCTTTGTTTAGAAATATGTTAAAAAAAGGTTGCCACCTGTTTAAAACACGAATCAAGTTTAGTAAATTAGTTTTAAAAAATTATGTAAACTCATACAAAATCAGTTAAAGAGGTCTGTTTTTCGAAGATATTTGTAGGAAGGGTTGCCACCTGTTTAAAATTTTAATTTAACTTAATCTGCTACTTTAACGAAATATTTCAATATGGATGTCGAACCAAACAGGTTGAAAAAAGCTTTATTTCGAAAATATTTCGAAGAGGGTTTCCGCCTATTTAAGCATTTCATTTAATTTAATGAAATTTTACAAAATAGATCTCAACTGAAATACTTTCTAAGCAAACTTTATTACGATGACAGTTTGGTGTAAGAAATAAATATTCTATTAAGTCCCCACACTCCGCAAAATATTTAGTGCTTATCCAAATTTCAACCTATTTATTTGGTTTATTTCTGCTCAAAATACTAAAATCCAAAAGTTAGAAACGTTGGTTTTCTTAATTTCATAAAATGCATACTCTATACTTTCTCTGATTTCGAGCCTTATAAATCCGTACGATGGTTCCAAGAAGGGTTCAACTTGCACACTCTGAATTTCACTTTCGGCCCAATCTCTTCAAGCCACTGTCCAGGCATTTCATACCCCTTTTTAACAACCAAAAACAAAACGTATTGCTCGCGTCTGCCACAGCCACCTTTTGCCAATCATTTCGCTTGCTGCTCCGCAACAATATCGTGATCGTCACTTTAAGGGGGACTTGCAGCGCTTACGTATCGAGAAATTATAATAATGAAAAAGAAAAAAAAATATGAAATAAAGCAAAGCCGCAGCATCGAAAAAAAAATTGTGAAAAAATAATCTCAAGCAACACAACAAAAAACACGCGGAACAATAAACAAAGAAAAAAGAGGCGAAAAACCCAAAACAAAAAAAAAAACGAAAAGAAATCAGAAAATAAAGCAACAAAATTTTAAACAGAAATAAAAAAGGGCAGGTGTGTCGATCGTGTGAGAACCACGTTCCAAACCATTTTCTCACGATCGTCGTTTCAGATACGCCATACAACAAACACATAGTGAAACAACAACAAAAACAATAGCAACCAAAAGCAGACGACGCAATACAACAACGCTACGATGCAATGGATCAACACACAACAATTACGGAGGTAGCAGCAAGCCAACGGACGGCCAGGCTCGAAGTCGTCATCGTCGTTGCAGTTGTAGTTGTAGTTGTAGTTGTCGTCGCATGCCGTTACACAAAGCGCACCACTATGGACCCTTCTCATTTTGTCTTCCCCTCCCTTATCTTGCTTGTCGTGGCAGCAGCAACGACGCTCTCGATCTTTGACTCTTGGCATACGAAAGGGGGATTGCTGGCTTGACGCAACTGTCTTACCTTGCCTTTTCTAGCTTGGCTTGGCTTGGCCTGGCTTGACTTGGCTCAGCTTGGCTTTTGTGCTGGTTGCCATTCTTTGTTGCGTCCATCGGTTTGGTGGTTGCTTCGTTGGTTGGTTGGCAGCAAAGTTGTTGTGTTTCTTGGTATTGTTGTCGAATTTACCTTTAGGATTAAGTGTCAGGCTGTTGTTGTTGTTATTGCGGCTACTATTATTTGGCTAGCTTCTTGTTGTTGGAGTCTATGCTGGACTTCCTTAAGCATTTCATAGGATTAAAATCTTTTCTTTTTTACACAACACATACAAACACACACACATACACATCCATACATACAATAAATTATTTGCCTATACGCGCAGCGCGTCCGCTACATAATTGAGGGTCAGGGCGGAGGCTCTTGGCACTCGTCCAAGCCATTCTTCTTAACTACATTTATTTATTCATATTATTTCACAAATATATATGTACTTACATACTCGTGCATATACATATGTATACAATGTTATAGTTAATATTGTTATCGCTACTTTTTCTACAAAGATTATAGCTTCTATTTCTCTTGTTTTTGTTGTTTGTTGCTATTGTGTCCAGTGTCCGTCATTGTTGTCGCCGTTGAATGGGTGTTATTATAAGATTGGTAGATTGAAGTAAAGCGCGCCGCCTGCCGCCTGCCGCCAGCCTCATGCCAAAAGCGCTGGCCTCCACCTCGGCTAAGCTGTAAGTATTCGAATTTGATTATCGACCCTTCTCAACCCTAAAAGGCCATGCATGGTGTTAACCGTCGGCATATCCGCTCAGCTTATTTGCCTCTTCCATGCTAACCCACATCTCTCTGCTGTTCGCTGGACGGTGCCATGTTCGCAGCCCTTTCGAATAGCCTTCAGCCTTCAGCCATCCGCTCTGATAGCAGTCAAAGTTCGTCGCCGACACTACGGTTGCTGTTATTGTTGATGTGTTTGTAGCATTTTAGTGTTATATTTTTATGTTTTCTTTGCCTTTGTCTCTGGCAATTATGCTGCGCGTTAACTTCTTTTGAAGCCGTTAAAGGCATTCCCAGTCTATTTGATCTTTTTTTTTCACTCCCATTTAAGAGTCGCTTGTCTGGTCTGTGTCCGTTGATCGCCGTTGTTGATGTTAATTTCCAGCTTCCGGTGATAACCAAATTGACGACTACTGACGGTGCTGCTGTTGCGGTTGTTGAAAGTGCCACCGTCTCCGCGACGGCTTCTTAGTTTTTTCGCGTGTGTGTTGTTTTGTAGCTACTCTTGCCTCAAGCTGACTGTATGAAAGGGAAATCTCATGCGCCAGTTGATTTGCTTATTCTATCAATTCTAGCTTTGCTTAGGTTACCGTTCACTTAGTCACATGGGGCCATAAAATTTAGGGATGTCCCGTTATCCCAGCATTACAAAAAGGATGTGGTCAAGTAAACCAAAAGGCGTTTTTCATACCCCTTGAAAGGAGTGAGTTTTTTGAGCCCTACAGGGACTGAAAAGCAGAAATATTTGCTACCATTTCTAGCGTCGGGTTCTTGGGGTCTCGCCGTGGGTATCAGTGTTTTGAAGTGTTATTTGGCGCTGTAACTCCCTAAGCGATTTTGGTCGAGCTACGCCAACTGACGCCAATTGGAAATGCCAAGTGAAGTCAAGCATTTCTCCAGTTGGTATATCCATCGCAGTGGGGTCCTCCCTCTTTCTCTGCTACCACCAGTGGATTCCTAGTTGAATACTTTCAGAGCTGGAGCGTCGTTGTCCATTCGAACGGCATGGCCAAACCAGCGAAGCCGCTGTATTTTAATTTGCTGCACTATGTCCATGCCATTGTAAAGTTCATTCAGCTCATAGTTCCATCTTCTTTCGTACTCGCCGTCGCCAATACATAAATGATAACTGTCAACAGTGATGAGGGATCCAAGGCGCGCATATGCTGACTTTATGTTTGATGGCAGGAGATATGTAGTTATATTTTTGTCCTCGTTGACCATCAAACCCAATCGCTTTGCTTCCTTACCCTAATTAAAAAGCCAGAACCAACTCCGCGCTTCTTGTTACCGATGATGTCGATGCCCTTGGCATATGACAGCAATTGCACGCTCTGAGTGGTTCAATTCTGTATCTGTTGTTATCTTCTCCAACATTCCAATAAAGTAGTCACATGAAATGGTGTTGCCCCGTTTGAAACCCTGTTTGGTAGCAAATGGCTCGGACGGGTCTTTCCCAATTCCGGCGGAGCTCGTGGTATTGCTCAACGTCATTTTACACAGTCGTATCTGTTTCGCGAATATGCCAAATATAGACATCGCAACGCATAGGTAACTTCTTTTAGAGCAGTCGAAAGCGGCTGTGAAGTCCTTTTCTCGTGGGTATTTTCCAAGATTTGGCGTATTGTGAATACCTGGTCATATGGTGGATTTGTCAGGTCTAAACCCACACTAATATGGCCCACTCAGTTCATTTACGGTGGTCTTTAGTCTTTCCCTCAATACTCTCGATAAGGCCTTGTAACCTATGCAGTCCGTTGCCAGACGTTTCGTCGTGGAGGCCAAATTTTCCGAAGGTGATTCCAAAGATTCCTTCCTTGCTCACCCTTTCATTGAAGTCGCCAAGCACGATTTTGATATCATGGCGGGGGCTCGTATGTGCGCTCCAAGCGCTTATAGAAGCTAGCCTTGGACACTTCGTTCTCCTCTTCCGACGGAACGTGGGCGCAAATTAGAGAGATATTGAAAAGTCTTGCATTGATGTGAATGACAGTAATCAGCCACGGAGTTTCTCTGCCACCACAAATCTATCACCGAATTTGCCCTCTTTTACATGGCAGCTGTAGTAGATGTCGCAAGGCCCCAGGGGTTTCTTGCATTGCCCCCGCTTTTCTTGGTTGCCGATGATATCAGCTTTTGTCCCTACTAGGACATCACCCAGCCGGGCAGAGGCACCTTCTCCATTAAGGGTCGGGACATTCCAGATGCATGCCCTCAAATCGTAGTCCTTTAAACGTTTTCCGTAGTCGCAAAAATTCGTGGCTGGCCCGAGGGTGGTTTCACAAATCAATGCACGTTTATATAGCGTGTTTCAAGGCA
The DNA here is from genome assembly GCF_013731165.1 of Rhagoletis pomonella. Taxonomy (NCBI): domain Eukaryota; kingdom Metazoa; phylum Arthropoda; class Insecta; order Diptera; family Tephritidae; genus Rhagoletis; species Rhagoletis pomonella. The sequence goes on along the minus strand of NW_023458555.1, from coordinate 18,177,209 downwards.
GACGCCTCTTAAACCTAAAAAGTCGGAGTAGCCCCACCGAGCTCCATCTCTTTCTGCTAAGGCTTCACTCGGATTGGTTAGCGCGTCTCGCACATGGGTTGCTCACGTCGCCCAGAGTGCGCGAACGAAGACGCAAAAGTCGGAATTGGATATAGCGGTGCAAGTGTAACTGCATACGCAGCACAAACTATACACCATTGCACAAGAATTACCATCTACCTCCAAAGCAGCCGATAGAACCAGCCATAGTAGCACGGCAGCCGGCAATTGAAGGACGCGGACCTTCCGGGCGGACACATAAAAGAACAAATCAGGGAACCAGAGTACAAAGAACTGGTTACGAGCAATCGAAATGTTGCACAAATTACGCAACAATGGGAATCCAATAGCTTGCCTACCCAGAGTTTAATTCCTCCAGATCCCTTCGAGGATTTAGGGTCAGCAGACGGGCGGACTAAGCCACCAAGACAAGGTAGGAAGAGAAACAGTATAGTTTTATTTCGAACCAATTTCCGTCATCTGTCATCAAACTGTATTTTTAGACAAACTGGTTTTATTTATCGAAACGAAAAATAACGCTAGCAATAAATTCATAGTAATAAGAGCGACCTTAATATACAAACACAAAGCGTTCAGGCATATTTACATATATACGTATATCCTCCGTATTTAGCTTCAGCGCATGCTCGACAGCCTCAAGGAATTTTAGCACCATTTGTTTAAGTGTTGGATTTAGCAATATCTATATGTATTTTGCATATTGTAAATTGGTGAGGTGATGATTTTGTCGATGGCGTTTATAATTTAGCTGTGCAGCAGTAATTTAAAATTCACTTTCGGCGCTGGGTTAAGAGTTTTTAAGTGGCTGTTGAAAAGGAAACGTTTCTATATAAAAACATCTAAATATACATATGTATATTAGTGTGCAACAGTCTTCATAAAAAAAAGTCGGTACTGTTTTTCCATCGGAGTTATAAAAGTTATTATATTTTAAGACTTCCCTCGAAATATTTCGAAAAAGTATTAAGATTTGCGTGAGCTGGACCGATTTGAAAATACCTCCACATGTCGAGTTGTTTATAAATAAAATTAGTATTAAAACAATTTTTCAAAAAAAATCAACTCTGACGGTAGAAGAGTTTAAGCTTAAAAGATCTGCATAAGAATGCTTTAAGATTTTATCAATAGAATCAAGCTATGATATTTTTTAAACGATTTTAAATCAGTTCAGCTCACGTAAATCTTAATAATTTATCGAAATATTTTGGCTAAAGTCTTCAAATATAACAAAATTTATAATTCCAGTGGAAAAGCCGCATTTTTTTTTTTTTTGGTGAGGCATCCTAATGTATCTACATATGTATATGTGTTTATACGTTATGAGTCATAAAGGTTGCGAAAATTATGCTTAAAAGGGAAGGTGCTAAATTTAGAATGGCCTTTAATAGGAATCATAATGTTGTTATGTTGAAGTCATCAAATTAGATGACTTAGGTGGCTTTAAAGCCTAGGGTTAGGACATGAACATATAATTTTCAATAATGGTCCAGTTGAATGGAAATGAATTTGCCTTTTTAGGTGTGGGATGCACTTTTGTAAGCAAATGATTATGTAAGCTACATAAAAATATATTTATTCTTAAAAAATATTTAATTCGCTAGCTGAGGATCACCGGAGTCGAGGTCATAGCAAATGTCGTTTTTAGAGTCTAATTGCACTCGATATGTGGAAAATGCTAAATATCGCACTATTTCTCATTTTTTCTCTTAAATGTGTGATATACATTAGCAAGCATTATTGTGTGCAATTCTGCAAGAGAAATATGGCTAAAAGGAGGGTGCTGCGAATTTTCTTCCATATAATGCATGAACAAAACTGACTTTCATATGGAAGAACAACACCCTCCACAAAAATATTTAAACAAAAATCAGTGGTAATTTTTAGCGACTTGAAACTTGCACTTTATTATACTAAAATTTAATGGGTTATAAAACGGCATACTAGGAAATTTTTTTAATATTAATTAGTTTTTATGAACTTTGTGGAAACTTTGCAACTTTTATTTGTGTGGTATTTGATATAGATCGACCCATGTTTTGAATGAAAATTATTAACAACAAATAAATACAGATAAGTTGCCAACCGCATCATTTTGAATTTTGCTGCTATTTTTTGACCGCAACTGTATCTCTTACTTTCTTTTTATGGTTTTGTCAATTATGTATGTGCCTATGTACACTGAGGGAAAAAAATATTAAAATCAAATAGAAACGTAATTGATCTTACTATAAACGTCAACGAAAGTACTGTATATTGGCAAATATTCAATTCAATTACGCGCATATTAAAATGACCGCGTTCGTACTGAAAAAGCATCCATGAAGTGAATAATCAAGACAAAACTAAAAAAAAATTTTATTTGCATGTTGCCTGCAGTGGAATTCGAACCCAACCATCTCCGGATATTAACAACTTGCAAGCATCTTTGCGCACCCAGCTACACCCAGACATATAAATTTTCTTTCAAATGTTGAATATCCATCAACACCACAGCACGCGATTTGTACTATGAGCGGCGCTCTGAATGCTTGGGGTGCGTATGTACACTTACATATACTACATACTCAGATGTGAACAGTCAAATACGTGCGTAAAAAATTTTGTATGAAAATATTATTTTTAAATACGAACATTTTTAAACGATAATCAAATATAAAGTATTCATTTTTACTATGCATTATTTGCCTCAGTGTACATACATATTTGTGTAGAAATTAAAAAGTGTTGTCATGAAATAAAAAAAAATTATTATTATAAGCTTATAACCAGGGTTAGGATTTTAAGGCATTTGCCTTTTTGGTCTGCTTAGTCGTACCTGTAAACAAATTAAAGAATAACACGCTTCATGTCTTCCTTGATTAAAAATTTAAATTTTAATTTTGCCTTTTTTGACTATATTGCCTTTTTCTGCCTTTTAAATATTTATTTCTTCATAGAAGTTCGCTGTATTGTACCAATCATGTGATTACAAAAAAATTGTCGTCCCATTTTTTTTTTTACTGGCGTGTACAAATCTGTACAAAAGTACCAATCGTGTGACGCTGAATTAAAACGTGGAATATTAAAAAACAAAAAAATCAAAAAAATTTCGTAAAAATTTCGAGATTTTTTAATTAGACTTCCTAGAAATATTCTGAGTATGTAGTTTTGTATCCCATTGAATTCTAGTAGAATAAAGTACAAGTTTCAAATGGTTAAAATTGTGGTTGATTTTTTTAAATTTTTAAAAAAGCTCCAAATTTTTACGAAAGTTTTTGAAAATTACCAATGGTTGGAAACCTGGATTTACAAGGGTTTTTTTTATATGTTTATAAAAAAATAACCAAAATTAAATAACAATGTTAAAACTTGGCAAAAAGTGGTGCGGCTATAATTTTCTTACCACTATATGTATTTTTTTTTTATATATTTAATTGGACATACATATATTTACAATGTACTAAAGGTATGTATGTACATAACCAAATTAAAAAATAAATACCTTTTTTGCCTTCTTCTTGCTGATTGAATGAAGCGGGCAATTAGATTTGTCGGTAGGAAAGAGAACGCCATACATTTGAATTTATTTTTAATTCATTCTGTTCCTGTCTATTGAAGAATAAATATTATTTTAATTTAGAAGCCTGAAATCTCGATTTTTTAAACATGAATTTTAATATAATTTTTAATGAAATTCCCATAAGCGGGCATCTCTCATAGGCGGACATAAAGTAGGTGACCATCGGTGTCCGCTTTCACTGTATATGGTTCGAAGTTGGGCTTTTAAAGCAAATCCTTTATTTCTCATTTCGACAACGGGGTGAGGAAAATATTTAAAATAATCACACATACACACATAAAAATTCTGTGAAAAAAAAATCTACTCAAATTTTTCACATACAAATTTTTTGATAAAAAAATAGTTTTTAAAAATATGCCACCTCAAAAAAAAATTTAAAAAATCACAATGGTAGCTGTGAGTATTGCGCAATATTTAAGTGTAGTATTATGGGGTGCACTCTACAATAATTTGAGTTATGAATATTTTTTACACTGAAGTTGAGTAAAATAAGTACGTTACAAATTTACAAATATTCTAATTTCTTTTTCGAATTTTTTTGAGTATGCAGTTTTGTATCCTAATAAATTTTTGTATAACGTTATTTTTTATTTTCTTTGAAAACGTTATTTTTTATTTTCTTTGAAAACGGTTTTGCGCATTTTCTGCATAAGAAAAAAGGCAAAAACCCGTTAGCATAAAAAATATTAAAAATCAACGTAATTTTGCAGTAGCTTAAAACTCGCACTTTGTTATACTAAAATTTAATAAGCTACATGACTGTAAAAATTCTAAAATGCGATAATGTGGTAATTCGATTTAAGGAAGAAAACTATGTATGTATGTTTGTATGTACATTAGGGTAATCCTTAAAAAATCAAATGAAAGATTTTTTCAGTCTCATTCCATCAATCGGTAACACCACGGTCATAGTTAACCCATATAAATATTGGTCCCGATTGGAGTCGATTAACGCGTGTCGCAAAGGAGTCAAAAGGCTTCTATGGAGATTCAAAAGATTTGGGTATTAGATGAAAAATTATTAATTTCAATCTTTTTAGTCTCCATAGAGGAATCTGAACTTTGCCCCCTGTGCGATACGCCTTAACCGACTCAAATCGGGACCATAATTTGTATGTGATATCTTCGACTATATTTAAGGACCACCCTAATGTATATACATATTTGCTTGACAACACACACACGCCAGCACAGCACTTCAGTGAAGCAATCAAGCAAGCAACAATTGTCGATGAAATGTGACACCAACGTGCAATGCCACAGCATCAACAATTTGAGAGTCCCCTAAGCTGCTGCGCATGCGCAAATGTTGCTTAAGCAATTTTTTAACGCACTAATCACGAAGGATTTTTTTTTTTTTATTTTATGCTCTTGCTCATTTTCTTCCTTTTTTTAGTTTGTTAGCTACTTTGTTTACATTACCTCCTTGAGTGCATAGAATGTGCATTTATGCGTAACAATGTGTATAATTTTGTGTACTATTTTTCAGTTGGTTTGAAAATTTTCATACGTGATCGAACAAAGCAATTGTAGATAGGGTTAAAAGAAATGACGACGAAGCTCAGGCGGCAACAGTTGAGCGAACGCACGGCCGTATGCCTTTTCGTTTGCATTCCTGTATGTATGTGTGTTTGAACGCACGCCTGTGCACGTGTTGCTGATGACGAGCCTATTAGTGCACAGTCACCGCAAGCCTTGGCATCGTTGCCTGTTGCTCCGTTAACTTAGTTAGTTTGCTGGTGGTAGGTTGGCCAAACACTAACCATAGCGTACGAGGAGCCGCCAGTCATTCAACTGTCCAACAATTCATCCTAGCAGCGCAGCGCATCATCTTTGCTTTGTGTGAGGCTGCTTGCTCGCTCACATGGGGGCACATTCTTCTTCAGCAGCATTGTTTTCATTAGTACTTTGTGTGTATCTTTTTAAATATTATCGTTTACATTTACTTATTTGATTTTATTTCATTTTAAGTCTTTTCTGCTGTCTGATCCTCTGTCGCTCATTGCGCACTTTCTATTAAATACAACACTGCCTGTTGCTGTTTTGTTATATGTAATTGTATTATTTGTTGTATAACTATGCATATACATACATATGTACATACAAACATTATAGTTTGCGTAGATTGGTCCTTGCTACGTTGGCTCGTTCTTGGCCGCTTGCTGGCTCAGCCTTCCAAATTACGTTCCTTTTTACGTCCATGTACACGTCCACGTCCACCCCGGGGGCATACAGCACAACCAATACACAACCGCCCATAATAAACTGATTAGACACGCTGATCTTATCTTACATACTCGCATTTTACGTGCGAACACGTGCGTTTGTGTCTGTGTGTGTGTGTGTGTGTATTGTAATCTTCAAGCGATGCTCATTGTGTCTTGTGCCCTCTCCATGGCCATGCCTTTGTTTTGTGCGCCCAGTGCTATGGCCGGCCAATATGTAGCGACGGCAATGACGACGCGTCGATGACGTCCTGCTTGATTATTTATTCTCTTTATGCGCTACAATTTTGTAACCTTAAGAAAATAAAATTTAAGCAACAACAACAATACATTGCAGAGGCATCCAAGAAAGGCATCCGAAATTTAATTAAAAAAAAAAAACGCATTTTAATTGTGTGCACACGTGTTCAAATTATCAGCAGGATTTTGGCTACTTTTTTCTGCGTTGACCGTTCACTGCTCGAATTTACTGGTTTTTATTTGATTATTTTCTTCTACAGCTCGTAAAAAGTAGCTGCTCGGTCAGCGTAGCCCAAAATTTTCAATTCTACATGCATCGCCTCTATTAATCACAGCAATGAATTGTGATTTAGGCAACGCGTCCTTTGTGAGGCGATCTAGAAAAGAATAGAAAAAAGTACAAAAAAAAATATATCTAAGCCTCTACATTTCAGGCAGCCAATATTCTGAATAAATTCATATGTACACTGACGGCCATGAAGAAATTATCAAGATATTTATTTTGAAGAAGTTTCGAGTTATTGGAATGTAGTGTGTGCAACTAATTTATTAATCAAATTCAGAAAATAATTTCTTTTTAGCAAAATCTTTTACACGTTATAGCATTTATATTTTCTATGTTTTTTAGTGGATTAAAGTCAAATTTGATCACCTTAGATGTAATTTTAGGTATATGAGCAAATTCCACTAGTTACATTTTTCGACAAAAACGTGTTTTTGGTCGAAAATGGTGGCACACTTACCTTAGTCAGTACATTATCTTCAGTTTTGCATAAAAAACAAGATTTCATTCAGAAATTGTATTTAAATGAAAACTTAAAAAAGATATACTAAAAAAGTCAAAATAACAACTCGTGCTCATATACCCGTAATTGTGTATGTATCGTATACGCCCCGTAGTGCCTACACAGCCTTAACTTGAAAAGTCATATTATTTAAAAGTAATTAAATCTGCGGACAGCAATGACCGCCTAAGTCGACTTAAGATAGAACACAGTTATATATGCTATCGTATTCTACTTGCAGCTACTATTCCATGTGTACGCGAAAACCCCATCTCGCCAGCTAGGCGTTTCCCCATAAGGTTAACATTGCAATCCAAATGTTTAAAACGTTTTTTCTCGAATTCAGGTTTTTCGACTTAGGCGATTATTGCTTATGACCACAGAAATTTTGCCATAGAATATTTTCATAAAGCATTTTTCACGAGCATCCATATTAATTTCTTCATATATATAACAGTTTTAGAATGAATTTCGAGTGTGCCAATAAAAATCTTAAAATTGGAATTTCTGTTTCGCGAATGATCGTCATCTTATAAGAATGTAATTCCCTCAGATTTCGTGGCACACTAGTTTTATTACTTTAGATTGGTTCGTTTTGGCGAAAAGAACATTCTAATCGCTTAATGTTAACATTTTGAAGTATCTTCAACTTTTAAAATGAAATAATCCTTAAATTTCAAAAATTACAAAATGCTGCGACAGATATTCTTAGACAGCTATAAAGCCACACTGATAAGGTCCAATCAGTTCGTTAGAGAAGGGCGTTAGTATTTCACACAATACGCTCGATAAGACCTTGTAACCTATGTATGCTTAGAAGGCTGATGCCGCGGTACGCAATGAGCAGGAAATGAAGTTTCACTGCTCGCATAAGTCGATTTGGTAAAAAGTCTTGGTATATACCCCTAGTGGACCCAATTGCTTAGCCCCCTTTTTTTCTAAATGCAGTCGTCTACACGAAAATCTTTTACATTGTAAGAAGTATGCCTACTTACCAGTGAAACGAACCAGATCTGGTAATCTTTAGAGTCTCGATGCAAAGGATGACAAAGGCGTTGTGCTGGGCAAAAGGGTATGTTTTTGACATTGTTTCCTAGATATATGTAAGGGGATTTTCGACAAACTGAGCGCCTTCTTATCGGTACAAATAGCTGGCTGAATCAGTATATCTCTGGTTTGCAAGTTTCCTTAAACCGAGGCCTCTACTCCTATTCTAACGCAGGATAATGTCACAATCTTACACGGCAGAGTTATCTCGTCTATCGTGACTACTGACCTTTTATTTTGACTAGTTGCTTAACTACAAACCCTTCGATGTTCTGGACCACAAGCTACCATCGTTATCTTCCACAGAATAAAGGGGGAAAAATTTAAATAAATAATCGAACTGTATCTTGATGGAATCAACGTATATATCTCTAAAGAAGTGAATGAATTCTTGATTATAACTATAAAAAGTTAGTGTCTCGATATGAACCTACTGACAATTCATAGGCAGAGACTGGGACATCAAATTCTAGCATGTAATCTGGATATATGAGGTCAGTGATGACCCATTATAACTTACACCATCCCTGTCTGCTGTAAGAAGTTACAGATGAACATCATACAGTACAAGTTCAACTAAGTTCATAGTCTGACTGGCATGGGTATCATCGGGACTACGTGAACAACTCTCCCCACGGCTTTCGAGAATATCTGGTCTGCTGTTTCCCCAACATCCAGGTCTACGTAATCGGAACGACGCACATTTATATCTGACGAAATGCTATCGTTTCTACAGCATTTCTCAAAACTTGTTGGGTAAGATTTATTCTGTTACAATAATAGCATAATTTCTCTAGCAGAGTGAACGAAGGTGATGTCACCTTTCTACCTCCACTTTATTTTACCCGAAGGAAAGATTAGGTGACAGAGTAGTGAATCGATACCTCTCTATATTCAACTTCAAAGTGGCCTTTCCAAGCCCAACCCATTGGAAAATACGAACGACCGGAAGCTCGAACAGTTAGTCACATTAGGTATACTGATGGTTCCAAGACCAACCAGGGCATCATAGTATGGGTGTAAGGTTTACAACCCAGAATAAACTTTTTATCAACAACGGGAAAGAAAAGTCTCTCTTACAGGCTGAGAGATTATGCGGACAGACAAGCACAGCTATACAAAAGAACATAAAATCAGTCCGACAGCACGTTTACATTGGCAATGAAATATAAGACATTTTGAAAAATCTTAAGAGCCGAGATATCAGCTGGGAAATCAAAAGCATTTCATAACCTCAGTGGATAGGACAATACAATCGACACAGGTTTTCTTACTGGTCATTGCATAGTATTGAAGTATTTATAAAAATTTAGGTGATACTCTATACTTGACCGCCTGTGTACATTCGTATGTAGTACACACATACATACATATGTGTGTACAATCCCTACGGGAAATGGATCTAACTATAAGTTAACTTGAAGTTGATTAGGAAGGAACTAAAGATCACTATTATCTGTATATATTCTTTGAGGAACGCTAACTATGACATTAGATGTCAACTAACTTGTAACTAACTACTTTTGGACATAAAATATGAAAAAGAAAAACAAAATATATATATATTTTGTTTAATATTTTTATTTATGTACTTCATTTTATTACATTTCATATTTGTTTACATATTCTGCTGTAGGTTGCCCCATATTCCGTCAGACATAACTTCAAAATGATAATATAAAATTTTGATCTTCCTTTTATTTGTCCTCAATTCGAAAAAGTATTTGTGAAATGCAGAAAGAAAGTGAATTCAAAGTAAAATTTGTATGAGGATATTAATATAGACACTTGTTGAAAGAAAGCAATCTCTGGATTACGTCTGCATTACTCCTGCATTACTTTTCAACTAGCTTCAGGTTAGTTTCTTATAGCAAACTACAAGTTATCCCGCAAAAATAGCTAACTACAAGTTGGTTAGTTTTTATCAATTGGTAAAGTTTTTCTGCAGGGATATCTACATACGTACATTTGTATATGCAGCTCCTCTCAAGCACTGATGCTGACCAAGACAACACATTCGCTACGAGTATCTGAATGTAACACATTCAAAAAAACGTTATTATTTTTAATTAGAAAGAAAAAAAATAAAGGAACACAAAAAAAAATAAAATAAAGAAAGATTAAAGAAACAAAAAATCACACCAAAGCCACCATTCGAGCTAAAGAAAGTGAAATGCGTAGCTTGGTAGAAAATTAGAGGGTTGTTGCCCCGTTGCTTGTCCGATCGCATATTTGTGTATGTACATATGTATGTACATATCTAAGTTACGTTACCCTTGATCAAACTATGTTCATAAAAAAGTATGTATGTATGTATGTAGCATTGAAATACCCAATTATTGAGGTCTACCGCCGCATGAAAAGGATTTGTTTCGTATTGATTTGCTCTGATTGACGTGCAGGAAACGGCAGGTTTGGTTTATGATTTTATTTCTTTTTTTTTTCAAATTACAATTACAAAAATTGGAATCTGATGAAGACAGGTATTGCATGTCATGATGGAATAAAATTTGATTGTACATTATTATGCATTTCTAGTATGCTTTTCGACATACCTTTTCGTTTTGATTTTCATAATAAGAATTTAGTAAAGATTTCAGAGGATTTAGGCGAAAGTAAATTCAAAAAAAACAAAAAAAACAAGAGATAGGAAAGAAGGGGTGTTTCTTAATGATACTTAATATCCGGTCATTCGGGATGCTCTTATCATACGTATATGTACATATGTATATATTTATTTGTACTTACTGCTTCTTAATTATATTCCTTTTGATTGGTGGAGATTTTCATTCAACTTACAAAAAAAAAATCTCGTTTCTTCAAATTGGTAGCGTTGAGATAGCCGAAATCCCTTCAGATGTAACTTTCGAATTGAGATTCATTCCAGACGAGTGCATCAAACGTTATCTGCCGTATTATCCAACAACAAATATGGCGCAAAGAGCATTCTCTTGTACATACATTTAACATTGAGAGCAGTGTTGCCACTATTGGTCTTTTCCGACAAAATTTGTTCGCTTCTTTTTCATTTGGTAGGTTGGTAGGCAAAGTAAGATTCTGGTCGGATAGCTGAATTAAGTTATTAAATTCTTAATTATAAAAATTTATATTTCAAACATCATCTGCATATAAATATTTGCCAATTGTACCTTTCGAATTCCCTCGAGTCAGGGACTCAATTTGAATTGCTTACTCAATAGGTAGACAATACGGAAAAACCTTAGCCCATGAAACTTTTTACAAGCCGCATGAGCCATTAGTATGACAGCCACACTGACGAATTTCTGCATATTTGACTGGCCATGAAGCTAAAAATGTTTCGTGGAAAACGATCATACGGCCAAAGCCAACACAAAGCTGATCCATACCCACCGTAATAAGAATGCAATTACCATTGAAATCGCTGATCTGGCTAACTAAAGAACCGGCCTCCCAGCTCAACCCGCAACATAAACATAAAACTCCTGACCCGACTGCCAAATGTGATGTGTAGAAATCCGCAAGACCAATGAATACAGAATTATGTTGCTAAATTGACGGATCTACATACATATAAACGGTTGGGTTTAAACTCAATGGAAAGGTCGGATAAGATGTTTATTCAGATTGGTCTGTTTTCGCCAATCCGATTACTGTAGTTCCACTCAGGCCTACCTGATGCCTATTTCAAAGGTTAAATTTCTAGCAATAAAATCTACGTTTGCGCTTACGAGTATATAATCATTAGAAAACGTCGCTTACATATTAAAAAACCGCGACTGATCACTAATGAAATGGCTGGAATATTTCGTAAACATATTGTGTGGGTAGGCCGTAGCGACATTAACACGGCACTTCTGGCTAAGATAGTTTCAGGTCTTTTGTAAGACAGATGAAGGTCAGTAGTATTCTGGCACGAAAGTCTTACAAACACTTGTGCATATACCAAATGTAGATTAATACGTACTTACAGTATCGGTCATATCTATAGCACGCCATTTCAAAGTGATATTGTGTGCGACTTATGTTTATTTATTTATTTTTAAGAATTTTTAATTAAAATACAGTTCATTCTCAGACAAACCCCATATAAACCCAAGTGTAATAGTTTGTAGAAAACTACAAAAAAGTGCAACAAATATTTACCTTAATTACAAACTTTTTTCTCGGAAGTGTTAGAATTTTTTTGAGTACACAGTTTTTTAGTCTGATAATGTGCAAGTTTCAAGTGGCTAAAGATTACCGGATTTCTTCCATATACAAATAAATTGAGTTTATTCATTATATGGAAGCCAATGCGACAAACAAAAATCTAAAAAATAAACGGTAATTCGTAGCCACTTCAAATTTGCATATTATCAGACTAAAAATGAAGGGGCTAAAAAACTGTGTACTCAAGAAAATTCTAACGCTTCCGAGAAAAAAGTTTGAAATTTACGTGAAAATTTGTTGCACTTTTTTGTAGCTTTCTACAAATTATTAAGCTTGGGTTTGTATCGGGTTTGTCTGAGAATAAACTATATTTTTAATTGAAAATTCTTAAAAAATAATAAATAAATATAAGTGGCACACAATATCACTTTGAAATGGCGTGCTATAGATATGACCGATACTGTATGTATGTAGTATATCATTTTGCTCCCGCTGCTCCAACAGTCGCAATGGCCGTGTGAGCAAAGCACTGGCGTGCTATGCCGATCGAAAGATCCGAGGTTCGAATCCTCGGGAAGCGGTTTTTTTATTGTTATAAAAAGAAATAATTTTTTTTTTATTTCATGTAAGTTTTTATTTACTTTTCTTTTAAATTTTGATGTTATTGTTTTAAAATGAAAATTTTTTATATTCATTACGTTTTAGGAACTTATTTCCTTTTTTACAAGTAATTTTTTTATTTGTTTTTTTTTTCAAGGGATCCGAGCTTCGAGCGTCGAATTCTCGGGGAGCACAATTTGTAATTTTTTGTACCTCTTTCTTTTTTACTTAAATTTCTTTTAAATTTTTACATTTAATAGTTTTAAAACGAAAAAAAATATTAAAAACATTTGATTCTAAGAAATAATTTTTATCATATAATTCATAATTTTATAATTTTTTTCTTTATAATTAAATTTTCTTTTAATTTTTAAATTATATTGTTTTAAAAATAAAAAAAACTTAATTTACATTTACATGTGAACATTTTTACAATTCTTTTTTCCCCTTTTTTTCAAGAGATCTGGGCTCTGCAAGCGGATATTATATTTTATATTTTTTCTTTTATTTTTTTTTGTGTCGTTCTTTTACTTAAATTTAATTTTAATTTTTCGGTTTAACTGTTTTAAAAAGAAACATTTTTTTAATTTAATTTTTTATTTTTATTGTTTTATCAATATAATTTTCTTTTAATTTTTAGATTTTATTGTTTGCCAAACCAAATTTTTTTAATGTAATTTTTAGGAATTTATTTTCTTTTTTAGGGCTAACTTTTTTCTTTTTTCATTTAATTTTCTTTTAATTTTTAGATTCCATTGCTTTAGGTCTTATAGTGTAAAATGAAATAACATGTTTTTTAATTTATTTTTTTTTGTATTTATTTCTTTTTATCATTAAGTTTCTCCTTTTATAATTTTTAGATTTTATTGTTTTAAAAAAATATATTATTTTTTTATTTTTAATTTGTTTAGTTTAAAGTTTTCGATTTTATTGTATTAAAAATAAAATTTAGTGTAAATATGATTTTTTTAATTTTCATTGTATTTTTAGAAACTTTTTTTGATTAGTTTTTTAAATTAAATTTTCTTTTAATTTTTAGACTTAATCTTTTTCAATTTCCTTTGATTTCTATAAAAATAAGTTTTTTTTTTCTTTTTTAATCTATTTATTTTTCTTTTTCTAATTAAGTTTTGATTTCATTTGTTTGTAAAAATTTTTTTATTTCATTTAATTTTTAAAAGCTTTTTTATATTTTTTTTACATTTAACTTTTTAATTTTTCATAAAATGTTTAGTTTTTATTGTTTTAAACATTTTTTATTTGCTTTATTTCTTAGAAAACTTATTTCTAAAACACAAGCAGAGTAACGCTACGACCTCCTCGTTAGCAGTCTCATTAAGTCTTTCAAAAGACAGAAAAGAGCTTACTTCGTTAGTTGCCACAATTGCCTTAAGAAGTACTGTGATGAGTCAAAATATAGTTGATAGCACTCCTGTAGGGGTAATTGCAATGCAGATGAGCTTTGTTCCTGGTACGCCGGTAGTCTTTGCGGGCCATTGTTTTATTGGCTTATATGTATGTAGCCAGTTTAGGAGTTCCTTGCAAAGTTTTCTGTAAAATCTGTCGGAATGAAACTATATTACATCTTTTCTATCATTGCCCGGGTGTCGCTAGACGGTCGTTTTAACCTTACCCACCTTTTTTTTGTGTTACACAAAGAGTTTTCTCTAGGCAGACGTAGCCTTCATTAGTTAGTGCCACCTGCTGTCTTTAAGAGCGGACATATCAGACCAAACGTTAGACAGCCACTTCCTCAAGAGTTTATCGGTTTTGTTTCAGAACCTGTGGTAGGCTCAAAGTAAATGAATACGTTCGCAAATATTCGCATTCTATGACAAAGGATTCAGCAATACTTACATATGCTTTTCTAAAATAAAAAAAACTCCCAATTTCTTTCTTTTGATTATGTAATTATTTCATGTTTCTTTTAAAAGTATACTTATGCAAAATTTTTTAAAAATTCTCTCTAATTCAACTAATACAATTTAATAAACTTAATGACAATATTTAACAATTGTGCGAAATCACATCGACGATACAACTGCCGGCAGCTGGCGCTGGAAGCGTGGCTACTTGCAAATGCCTCTCCTCTACTTTAAAGCTTTATGTTTGGTGGGCGACATGGCGCGTGTTGGCGTGTCACTCGTTTTAAGTTGCATGGATTGGTTGACGGCAGGCGTTGCCTGCACGTCTGGAAGACTTTATCACTGAGCAATTAACATTTAAGTTTTGTACTGGGACGTTTGCCGATTTAACGACTTGACGCCTGCGCACCACACTACCATGGTCGCCAGACATCTTCCTCCTCGGCCCGAGCTGCATGACTGCCCGTAGTGGCATCAATGGGCGAGTGACCGCTGTAGGTGGTGAGTAGATTTTGACTTTGTCCATGTTTTTCGCTGCTGACGCTCGAATTCGGACTACCATTGTAGCTGGAGATGGGTGAAATGGGTACCGAATAATGCGCGCCGCGTCCTCCCGCTGTTTGAGCAATGTGTACCGAAAGCGGTGCGGTAATGGGTGTGGGTGCATGTACGGCAGGCTGCAATTGATTTAAGCGCTGGCCGAGATGTGTCATCAGCTGTGTGCCAAGATTAACATTAACGCCGGGCAATTGCGAGAGCGAACGGGACACCTCGTTGACTGCATGAATGTAACCGGAACGGAAACCCTCAGCTTTTGACATAGCGCCACCCTTTGAGGCGGCCGCTTTGCGTTGTTGCTTCAACTTTTGCAAATGGGCAACGGTCAGCTCGAGAATATCGGCTTTCTCCAATCTCGTGACATGTTCACCCTCCGACTCCAATGTGACGACCATTAAATCTTTCAACTCGTCCAGGCACTTGTTGATGCGTGCGCGCCGTTTACGCTCCAACATTGGCTTCATCACTTTGCGATATTGGTAGGTCTTGGACATTTCCGATACTTGTATGGACATTGTGGTGGCTTAGTGTGCGTGTGTGTGTGTGTGTGTGAAGTACTAAAATTCAGCGTGACTTTTACTGCTGAGTGCTTGCGGTGGAATGCATGACTCCTTCGACAGGCTGTGCTCTTTTATACCTATCTCCTCTGCTAAGGAATGTTGCAGTGACTCCGAGCCGAGAGAGCAACCTTCACAAGACTTTTGTAAAGACACGCAAGCAGGCGCTTGAGAATTCGATGCTCTATCGCATACAATAGTCATATCAGAGAGCCGCACGTCCTTTTGTGTCCTTTTCCTGCCTTCCCTTGATTGTATTCGCTCAGCTCGATAAAGTAGAAATCAACCCTCAATTTCCTCTTACCCTTCTTCGTTTCATGGCTGGCAGGCCAGCACACACAAACACATACATGGGCGCTCGCTTCTTTTTGGTTGCTTACACTTCGCGCTGCCCTTTGCCCAGTCGCCCTTCTTGGCAGCCCATTCCTTTGCATGAATCCTCGGTTTGTCTTACTGGCAAGTCACCCCTTGTTTACTCGCCGTACGCGCGTGTGTGTGTGTGTGTGTGTGTACTTTAGGGGAGGAAATCAAACTTCAATACACGTGAAGATGAAGGATCATTGGGATCGCTCCAAACCGTGGGAACTACGTTCCTTGTAGGTTTCTCACACATCGTAGAGCTCACCTGCGCATGCAGCCAGAAGACAGCCGGACAATATGCCAGTCCGTCAGCCAGCTTGCCAACCAGCCAGCCGGGCCAGAGGTGAGTAAGGATAAGGGCGCACATACATACATGGACACCCTTACGGAATGCGTGACGTTGAGCTGGTATGTATGTTGGCTTGTTGGCGAGCAGTCAGCCGGCTCCTCGGGGTCGTATACTGAGCAAAGCATGGGAATTTTGCAATCTGGTCGTCCGTTATGAGGTGAACGGCTGTGCAAGGCGGCTGACATGCACCGAACTGAGCGCTGAGCTGTGAAGTACTGTAATGAGTTGAATCGTTGCAGCTGTGCTGCTGCTACTGCAGTTACTGTTTCTTCGATTCCGATTTCAATTCTTCGCGCTGGCTGTATGTAATAATCCTTAATCGTTGTATCCTGTTGCACGCAAGGACCAACGGAACGTTAAAGAAGGGAAAATAATTGAAATGATATCAACCAAGCAAACAACAGCAGGAAAAAATAATAATAAGAAAAAAAGGCGACGAAAGCGTAACGCGTCAGGGAATTCCTTTAAAGTGTACAACGCTTGCTGCAGCTGTTGTTGTTGTTGTTGCTCAACTGTTTATGTCCGTCTGTGCATAATGAAATCAATCGTAATGTGGGAAAGCGTTCCCACGGTTTGCATCGACATCGAGCGGGTCGGGTCGTTAGCGTTGTTTGAATCGCATGCTTGGCCAGCGGTAGCCAAGAAAGTGAAAAGGTTTGTGTACAACATTGCAGTCGTTGTTTTTGCTGTTGTACTGTTGCCATTGGCGTGTCGTGTCGTGACGTACGAGTATTCAGACGGCAGGGAAATGTGAGCATGGGTTATCATAACGACTTCCTGTCAATTGGGCGAGCGCTTTGTGTCTCATCACACTAGCTGACTAGCTGCTGCGGTTATTCTCATTCATTTTCTTGCACTGCTTTTGGCGCTTTTTTTCGTCTGTGCGTTTTGGTCGAAGCGTGCACGCGAGCGCACTTGTTTTCTCAGGGTCGTAATTTTGTACTTATGAATAGACTTTTGCTTGGCCCACGTTGCTTTGCTGTGCGTACGCACGCTGAATGGACGTGTGTGCTGCGCATGCGCGGCTGACTTTTATATCGGCGGCGTTTTGGATAAGTG
>NW_023458555.1:18154581-18159804 GCF_013731165.1 Rhagoletis pomonella | reverse complement strand
AGTCAGAGGGACAGTCGCATGCAGTTTATGGTAGGTATGTTTTTTTTTTTGTTTTTATTATAATAAATTTAACGTTGATTTAATTAACGGTGATACAGGTTGATTGTGGTTGTTGTTTTTGGTGATAGTTGAACGAAAATAAAAACAAAAATTTAAATATTTAATATAATTATTTGGTATTCCAAGTAGGATTGTAAGACCATTAATTTTAGCGTATTTTATTGGGTATGGGTTGTTGTTTTTGTCAATTAGTTTAAATTAAATAATAATATAACATACGTTTATGTATTTAAATAACGAGTTGCAGCACGTAGAACATATATGTATATACGATATACGAGTTGTTGTTTTCAGTACACGAGTATTATTACGTTTATGAAATGCAAGCACCAATCAACCAGCAGGCAGGCAATGATATCAATTAATTTTTTATTTTAATATGTTAATTTCAAGTAATGAACATAAAAATAGAGAAAATAGAGATTTAAATCAATTACTTAACGTTATAGATATATGATTGGATTCAATCAAGAATTCAAATTACAATAACACTACGCATAATGAATAAAAGTTGTCTGCAGGATGAACGAAATTATAATAAAAAATATAATTGATTTTTTGACGATTTTAACAAAAATACTTTGAATACATTTTTTTTATCAAAAATTCATATTATAATAACACTAAGCATAATAAATAATAGTGCAGGATGAACGCGCTTGTATTCGAAAATATACTCTCGAATAATACATGAAACTGAGTTTTTTTGTGAAAAAAAACGATAATTTTTAACAAATTTTTTTTTTAAGTTATTTTAAATATAAGATTAAATAAATTTTCGAAAAATGCGTACAAGCTCCTAATTCAAAACCCAAACTAAATTTTCGTTTCTATATGAAAAAATCTCTCCATACATACATACAGTGGCTCAAATTTGTGTTCAGATGTTAATCTTTTTTAAGTATTCACAATATTTCGCAAGAGAACTTTATTTCTTTTAAAAATAAATCACACTTAAACTTTAACAAAACCTTGAAAAACTAAAAAAAAAAAATGCATCTAAATTTCGAGTTTTTTAATGTGAGTCTTCCTTCAGAGCCCTTTGGAGTATGTAGTTTTATAGCACATACAGTTTTCGTAGAATAAAATGCAAGCGTTAAGCGGCTAAAAAATCGCAACGATTTTAAATAACTTGTTTGCACATTTTTATACAAACATAAATTTCCTTTGATATAATTTGCGTAAACCCGTTCGCAGAAAAATTAAAAAAAAAAACAACAAGTAATTTTTAAACAAAAAACAAAACCAACTTCAATTCTCATATAAAAATTTAAGACTATCGTTAATTTCTTCATGGCCCGATGATCGGATTTAAACCAAATTTATACCTGTGAGGTAACACCTTTCCTTCAAAAAAGAATTTTAGAAATCGGTTGACTTGGTCCAAAGTTATGCGGTAAGATACATAAAAAAAATTCCGACGAATTGATAACCTTTCTCCTTTTTGTGAAGTCGGTTAATAATGCCCGTTTTTTTTTTAACTTCACTCTTTATATAAAAAACACAAAAGCCGCCAACAAAAAAAAAAATAAAAACCAACTTTATGAGACTTTATAAGGCTGCACACCCAAAAATTCAGACAAAACAGTTCGACATATTTTTGATTTTTGCTAAATTTGATATAAAGTTTGAAACAACCACATTGATTTGTGTATATAATTTTGGTTAAAGCTTGAACAATATTAAAAAAAGAACAAAACAATTTTAGCTTGAAAAACATTTAGAATATTAAAAAACAAACAGTATGTGAACACTTGTTTGAGTCGCTGTACATACATACATATATATAATTAATTTTTAATTCCCCCTGAGCGCAAAGTTGTGCCGAGCTTCCACTAGGCATTGAAATGAGAAAAAATTGGAGGCATCTATAAAATGTCATCTAGAAATGAACTTAATGACTATTTTTTTAACGTAAAGACAACACTATTTTTTAATGCCCAACTTTGTCATTTGTCTTTTTTGCCATTTAAGTAATGCCTAGTGGAAATCCAGCATTATGTTTTCAAAAATATCATTACAAAAAGGTGTATAGCCTAATCGGCCACTACATATTTACATATTCCCTCGAAGCAAGATTTTTCAAGCCTTTGTATAATTTATATCAACAACGATCAGATAGAGCTTTTACTCTATGCGGGTTCATACTAAATATATAGAAAGCTATAAAAATATTTTCCCGCGGGATCGGCTTTTAACTTATATCAGCGATGGGCATAGAGAGCTTTTACTATACACGTACCTTTACAAAATTTATGGAAAGCTTAAGAGCTTTGTCTGCGGGCAGGGCGATGCCCATCACCGCTTTATATACACCAGTAATAAACAAAACTGAAACCCCGCGAAAAGCTTTCCGTAGATTTTATATGAGCGTGCACGTAGTAAAAGCTCTCTCTGACCGCCACTGATATGCAGAAAAAATAAAAACTAACTCTGGTCAACACTGGTATAGAGCAATAACGGATAAAACATAATACGCGGAAGACTTTTTAAAGCTCTCTATAGATTTTATTCAGGTATGCAGGGAGTAAAAGTTCTCTTTGGTCGTCGGTAGCATAAAGAAATGATGAACAGAGCTTGGACTCTCTGAGCGTTCGTACAAAAAAAGCTTTTCCCATGGGACCGTAGGTCAGGAAGTGTTTTAATTCTGGTCTCCTCTATAAAATAGAAAACAAAAACACTTTATGAAAGCTCTGCGCATGCTTTCTCTCTCATTGCTGGACTCTGGTATAGAACCTTGACGGTCAAATGTATCCTCCCTATGAAGGCTTTTTTAGGCTTTCACATTTATTGTTTCACAACGAAAGTGCAAAGTTTATATACTTTTGGCTTTATCTGCTCAACACTAACACTTATATATGCATTTTACTCCTCACTAAAGTATATTGCGGACCAAAGGACTAGCAATTTTGTAGAGCTCGCCAAAATTTGGATTACGATTAAGATCTGTCTGTAAGATTACACCCTTAGACTGCGTTTATACACGAAAACTTTTGTCGCCGCGATTTTTCACATTCCCTTTTGGTGTTGCTCGTTTCATTTACACACGGCGATTTGTGTGTATGCAATTGTTGTTGTCAGCTGTGAACAGCGGTTCAATTTACACAGACGAACGAGAGCACAAAGCGTGTTGCCCGAGCACGAGCAACTCGGTGCCCCTCTCCTTTCCTCGTCGCGCTCTCTCCTACAAACGTCGAGTTGCGGCAACAAAAATCGCCGTGTGTAAATGAGCACTTAGCAACACTAAGGACCAGTTTTTGGTATATGTGAGAACTTTTCGATCGATCAGAGTTTTACTCTAAATGTAACTTTAAAATGGATGCTTAATATCACGGATGCTTGAATTCTTCCCCGTTTGCATTAGAATACTTTAGTTTTAAGCACTGTTGTCCCATTTATTGCATATTTCTCCTGATATATTTTCCATAATCCCTTTTTCCTCCTAGAATCCCTCCTATTTGGGTTCTTCTTCACTACTACCCTATCTTTCCAAATGTCCTCCTCGAACTTTTTCCTCTCTCCTCTTCGATTTTCTACTCTTCCTCTCTCATCTCCTCTCTTGTCTTTGCTCTCCTGCTTTGTTCCTTTAGTTATCTTTTCCTTACTATGCCTATTTCATTTCTTCTCTCCTCCTCGTTCTTCTTCTTTCTCACTTCTCTATTTTATCTCTTATCCTCTCCCTCCTTCTCCTCCCTCAATGCTTACTTCTCCACACGCTTATCTCATTTCGTTCACCTTTATTTTAATTTATCTCTCTTCTCTCTCCTCCCCTCTCTATCCTCCACTTTCTTCTCTCTATCATCCACTCTCTGTTCTCTTTTCTTCCACTCTCTCCTCTCTTTAGTTCCCCTCTCTCCTCCATCCAAAATATCTCTCCCTATTCGCCATTTCTGCACTATATCTCCCCCATCTCCCTCCGCCCTCTCTATCTTCTTTCATGTATTGATGCATTATTCTATTGTGCTGCCTCATGAAGTAGAGAACAAAGTTGACGCTCATTTCTTACCGCTATTCAGCCCTCAGTGAATTTGATAGAATCGCTGTTTGTATGATGTCACACTTATGCAACTTGCAGAAAGCCAGTGTGACGTCACACAAAAATTATTCTCAAAATCTAAATATTTTAAGTAAAATCAAAAAACAAAATAAGGCATAATCGTTTCTTTTAATGGCGTTCATCCTGCATATGAAATGGTAAATTACTGAAATATGCGAGTACAGTATCCAAATAACTGCTGGTAATAAATTAGGATGTTAATAACAGTACTTCGGTTACATATTAAATCAATATTATACCGATAGCTGATTTTCATACAACATGCGCATGCACCGAAGAAACTCACCTGATGTGTAGGGCCTTTGTGATGACGAGCAAATTGCAAAGCAGACTGATCAAGAATGTCCCACGACTTTTGGCGACGCGAAAGCGGCATGCCGAGAGTCTATATGAATTATATTTAAAAAAATAATAATAATCAATAAATATTTATGAAAGAAGGCCAGCACAAGCAATTTACATTCTGGTTGCCATTCAAAGCCGTTTCGCCATTTTCCATTATGCTCAAATCGGCGGGCCAACGCGGTATGGCATGCTTAACGTGACAGCGCGAGCGTACTTCTTCCGAAACGGCGACCAACGCCGTCAAATAGGCAACGCTATCCGGTGTGACTTCGAACTTGTCACGACGCAACGGTTTGGCGACAATGCCCAGCAGCATGGTGAGCACGCGCGATGTACGTGAGACAGTTGTGGGTGTGGGATGACGAAAACCCTGTGCAAAAATTAGTGTTAAGGAAGGTTGCAAAAAATCAAAAACACATTTCAAATACTTTTAGCAAATGGCCAACAAGTGCGAAATGAAAATTGCTGCGGAACGATAGGCCCACCGCATGATCCAACTGCTTGAAATGCCACTCGAGTTTCTCGCGCGTATTCATCATAACATCAGCAATGCTCTCATGCTCGAAGCAGCCTTGCGACTTTAGTGTATGCAGATTTTGTTCGAGCAACGCAAGACCGGCGCCATACAGTGTGACCTCGTCCAATTGCAACACAGATATAGCGACCCAGAAGAGCGCGCGATGTATGGGTGATTCCTAAGTGTGCAAAATGAAAGGCAGGTATTAAAATTTTGAGCACAGAATTTCACTTAGGGAATTATG
>NW_023458555.1:18150954-18154481 GCF_013731165.1 Rhagoletis pomonella | reverse complement strand
AGTTACTCTCAGCTCGATTGGCGCAATCTTGTATTCTATCATTCTTGGTGTAGAAATGGCGAATAGGAAGAGAGGTTTTGGATGGTGGAGAGAGGGGAACTAAAGAGAGGAGAGAGTGGAAGAAAAGAGAACAGAGAGTGGATGATAGAGAGAAGAAAGTGGAGGATAGAGAGGGGAGGAGAAGAGAGATAAATTAAAATAAAGCTGAACGAAATGAGATAAGCGTGTGGAGAAGTAAGCATTGAGGGGGGAGAAGGAGGGAGAGGATAAGAGATAAAATAGAGAAGTGAGAAAGAAGAAGAACGAGGAGGAGAGAATAAATGAAATAGGCATAGTAAGGAAAAGATAACTAAAGGAACAAAGCAGGAGAGCAAAGACAGGAGAGGAGATGAGAGAGGCAGAGTAGAAAATCGAAGAGGAGAGAGGAAAAAGTTCGAGGAGGATATTTGGAAAGATAGACTAGTAGTGAAGAAGAACCCGAATAGGAGAGAGTCTAGGAGAAGGAGGGGGATTATGGAAAATATATCAGGAGAAATATGCAATAAATGAGACTACAGTGCTTAAAACTGAAGTATTCTAATGCAAACGGGAGAGAATTCAAGCATCCGTGATATTTTAAAGTTACATTTAGAGTAAAACTCTAGGTTAGGTTAGGTAAGACTGATCGATCGAAAAGTTCTCACATATACCAAATACTGGTCCTTAGTGTTGCTAAGAGGTGTAATCTTACAGATCTTATTCGTAATCCAAATTTTGGCGAGCTCTACAAAATTGCTAGTCCTTTGGTCCGCAATATACTTTAGTGAGGAGTAAAATGCATGTATAAGTGTTAGTGTTGAGCAGATAAAGCCAAAAGTATATAAACTTTCGTTGTGAATCAATAAATGTGAAAGCCTAAAAAATGCCTTCATAGGGAGGATACATTTGACCGTCAAGGTTCTATACCAGAGTGCAGCACTTGAGAGTGAGGCATGCGTAGATCTTTCGTAGTTTTTTTTTAATTTTATAGAGGAGGCCAGAATTAAAACACTACTGGCCTACTGTCCCGTGGGAAAAGCTTTTTTTGAACGAACGCTCAGAGAGTCCAAGCTCTGTTCATCATTGCTCTATGCTACCGACGACCAAAGAGAACTTTTATTCCCTGCATAATAATAATAATAGTAATAATAGATTGGCGCTTACACATATGTTAGTGTTTGGCCGAGCTTCTCCTCCGATTTTTGGTGTGCGCCTTGATGTTGTCACACAAAGCGGAGGGACCTACAGTTTTACGCCGACTCCGAACGGCGATTGTATTTTTATGAGAAGCTGTTTTTCATAGCAGAAATACACTCGGAAGTTTGCCATTGCCTGCCGAGGGACGACCGCTGTTAAGAAAAAACCTTTTTTCTAAATTTTTTGCGACGTTGCTTTGACCAGGGTTTGAACCCAGGCGTTGCGGAGTGGAAGCGCGCACTGCTTACCACTACACCACAGCGGCCGACATACCTGAATAAAATCTATAGAGAGCTTTAAAAAGTCTCTTCCGCGTATTGTGTTTTGTCCGTTACTGCTCTATACCAGTGTTGGCCAGAATTAGTTTTTATTTTTTCTGCATATCAGTGGCGGTCAGAGAGAGCTTTTACTCCGTGCACGCTCATATAAAATCTACGGAAAGCTTTTCGCGGGGGTTAAGTTTGGTTCATTACTGGTGTATATAAAGCGGTGATGGGCATCGCTCTGCCCGCAGGCAAAGCTCTTTTAAGCTTTCCATAAATTTTGTAAAGGTACGTGTATAGTAAATGCTCTCTATGCCCGTCGCTGATATAAGTTAAAAACCGATCCCGCGGGAAAACATTTTTATAGCTTTCTATATATTTAGTATGAACGCGCATAGAGTAAAAGCTCTATCTGATCGTTGTTGATATACATTGTACAAAGGCTTGAAAAATCTTGCCTCGAGGGAATATGTAAATATGTAGTGGCCGATTAGGCTACCCACACCTTTTTGTAATGCTATTTTTGAAAACATAATGCTGGAAAAAAGACAAATGACAAAGTTGGGCATTAAAAAATAGTGTTGTCATTACGTTAAAAAAATAGTCATTAAGTTCATTTCTAGATGACATTTTATAGATGCCTCCAATTTTTTGTTATTTCAATGCCTAGTGGAAGCTCGGCATAACTTTGCGCTCAGGGAGAATTAAAAATTAATTATATATATGTATGTATGTACAGCGACTCAAACAAGTGTTCACATACTGTTTGTTTTTTAATATTCTAAAAGTTTTTCAAGCTAAAATTGGTTTGTTCTTTTTTTAATATCGTTCAAGCTTTAACCAAAATTATATACATAAATCAATGTGGTTGTTTCAAACTTTATATCAAATTTAGCAAAAATCAAAAATATGTCGAACTGTTTTGTCTGAATTTTTCGCTATTTTTGGGTCCCATAAAGTTGGTTTTACAATTTTTTTTGTTGGCGGCTGTTGTGTTTTTTATATAAAGAGTGAAGTTAAAAAAATGGCATTATTAACCGCCTTCATAAAAAGGAGAAAGGTTATCAATTCGTTGGATTTTTTTTGTTATGTATCTTACCGCATAACTTTGGACCACGTCAACCGATTTCTAAAATTCTCTTGCGAAATATTGTGAATATTTAAAAAAGATCAACATCTGAACACTAATTTGAGCCACTGTATGTATGTATGATTTTTTCATATAGAAACGAAAATTTAGTTTGGGTTTTGAATAAGGAGCTTGTACGCATTTTTCGAAAATTTATTTAATCGTATATTTAAAATAACTTTAAAAAAAATATTTGTTAAAAATTATCGTTTTTTTTTCACAAAAAATCTTCGTTTCATGTATTTTTCGAGAGTATATTTTCGAATACAAGCGTGTTCATTGTGTTATTATAATATGAATTTTTGATAAAAATTAAAAAAAAAAAATTGATTCAAAATATTCATTTAAAAAACATTATTCGTAAAAAATTAATTATATTTTTCATTATAATTTCGTTCATCCTGCATACCACTCTTATTCATTATGCGTAGTGTTAATGTAATTTGAATTCTTGATTGAATCCAATCATATAACTATAACGTTAAGTAATGGATTTAAATCTCTATTTTCTCTATTTTTATGTTCATTATTGGAAATTAAAATATTAAAATAAAAAATTAATTGATATCATTGCCTGCCTGCTGGTTGATTGGTGCTTGCATTTCATAAACGTAATAATAATCGTGTACTGAAAACAAAAACTCGTATATCGTATATACATGTATGTTCTACGTGCTGCTACTCGTTATTTAAATACATAAACGTATATTATATTATTATCTTATTTAAACTAATTGACAACAACAACAACCCATACCCAATAAAATACGCCCAAATTACTGGTCTTACAATCCTACTTGGAATACCATTAATTATTATTTTAAATATTTAAATTTTTGTTTTTATTTTCATTCAACCATCACCAACAACAATCACAATCAACCTGTATCACCGTTAATTAAATCAACGTTAAATTTATT
>NW_023458555.1:18146043-18150854 GCF_013731165.1 Rhagoletis pomonella | reverse complement strand
GGCAGGTATTAAAATTTTGAGCACAGAATTTCACTTAGGGAATTATGCCACTACTAACAGGTCGCAGGAGTGGTTGTATGCGTGTCAAGCACATAACCAATGCCTCTATGAGTATGATGTCATTGAATGACTCCAACGCTTTTACTAGTATGCGCAACAATTGTTTCACTTCCTGATCGGTAACACTCTTGCTAATGCAACCATAAACTATGAGCGCACGCGGTTGAAGCGCTGGATTGTAGCAGAATGCGAAACAACGCGCTAACGACGTCCACGTCTGCAGCCACTGGCAATCGGGCACGTCGCGCATGCAAGCCTCCATTATTTCGAGCAATGCATCGGCAATTACTTCCAGTGAGGGTAAAGAGAGACGTTCGCGATCAGCTGGCAATGGTTGCGAAACACGCTCATTGCCCAACCACTTGTCGGATGGATGGCGGCAACTGGAACGGAAGGCGGTCACAGCAGCCGACTTTACCTTGCTTATGCCGAAGAGTAAATAGAATTTTGATAGAGAGAATTCATCAAGCGATAGACGCAGTACACGTTGGGCCTCCTCGGAGAAAGTCGGTTTAGTGCAGGTACATAGCGAGTGAATGATGTTGATGACCAGTCCGTGTGTGGAAGCACGCATAGACACTGAGCCGGAACAGACCTAAGTAGCGGTGGGTGAAAGTTGAAATGTGCTTAAACAATTCGCAATTATAACCCTAGTGTATGCTCACCAAAAACGTGATAATATGAAAAAGATAGGGCAAATGCGTGGCCACATCGAGACAATTGTTGAACGACAACATGAGCAGGTAACGCGCCAGTATGGCAATGTCATCCCACATCATATGTTGCTCCAGGAACTGTGTTGGATTTGTACAGGTCTTGTCCATGACGCGACACATGCGCGTTATAATTTTCTTCGAAACGAGTAACACATTGGCAGAAGCTAGCGCCACTGCTGTGTCAGCCATAATCTCCACATGTGGCGAACCCAAGCCATATGTAATGGATTTGTGTAGGAAATTATCGAGCACCATATCGATTAGCTCGGGTATTTGGCCAATCGAACCCCAAATCTTCGCTTGCACTGATGGATACATTTCCTTCTGCTCAATGGTGACCAATATCAGCTTATCTAGAATTTGTGACACCTTCAATTTTTTGGCATCATCGTTGGATTTACAGAATTTCACTAAATTCTTCAACCACGGCGTCATATATTCCAAACACAAATGCTTCAACTCAATTGTGCTGCGCTGGAAACCTTGTATGCACTCCTCCAGAAACTCCAGCGTCAAATGTGGCTCATTAGTGGCCAGTTTCTCACTGACAGATTTAATGAAAATAGTGTTGTTCGATGGTATGCATAGGCCAGATGTCTCCAGCAGCTGCCCCTCGATTTTCAGATCAAAGGAAGCGGTGAGCGCACAAAGCAAATTGTAGGCGGCAGTGCGCAGATTCGGATCAGAAGAGCCAAGATTAAGTAATGCCATATTGAGCAGCGTGCCCGGCACATCTTTGGGACGTATTTTCTGATGCACCGTCACCGAGTCAGGTTGACTCAACTCCCATCGATTGCGTATATGTATAATGGCTTGTACAATGTTGTCACAATCGTTGTGTATGAAACTTAGCTGCCCGCTTTCATTGGTAATTGAAAGCGTAAATTGGTTATCATCCACGAGACAAACTTCTTCAATTTCCGAGGCATAATAAACATCGTTGAGCAGCACTGAGTGTGCCAATACTTTGGTTTTCTCAGCTGATGTGATTTGTAATGCAGTGGGACCAACTTTTATGGCCACTTTGGTATCTTTGTGACTCAGTTTGAGTGCATTGCTGAAGACCTTCAGATCTTCATCCAGTGATAGTGTGGCACCTGGCAGTTTTTGTTGTTCGGTGTCGATGAATTCATTCAGTTTATTCGGTGTATCTAGGAACACTAGTTTACGGTTGCCCTGTGTCGGGGGAAAGAGTTAACTAGAAACTTTTTCGAAGCAAAAAAAAAAACGTTTTTTACCTTTAACGGCGCTAGTATGCGATCATGAAATTTGGTATATTCGCGCACCCACGAATTGCAGTTGTAAATGTAAACAGCGTACACATTTTCGTAAGCAACGGTTGGCAGCACATAAAACCATTTCTGTAGAAACTCTGTGCGGAAGCGATTATCCGAGCAGGTGTGCGTGAAATCGATGATTACTTCGAAGGGCGAGTGACAGAAAGGTTTGAGCGTGAGTATAACGTGATAGATGAGGAGATCGCCATTCGTTTCGCCAATTCTATAAGTGAAGGGGAGATGATAATGCAAAAATTATTTAAATTGGTTTGTTAAAAATCCCCTGGGGCAATTTCACTCTGCTACTACTAACTTGTAACGCCTTGCGATGTAGTAAAATACTGGGAAACCAGACTTGCTTGTGCCCGCTTGATAGAAAATATTCATTGTTTTCAAAGTTTTAAACTCCTCCTTTTCGTGCATTTGATGTTTAACCATAATTTCTTCGAAATTCGTTGATGACATATCGATGGAACTCCAGCGTGCATACGATGAGAACATCATGCTGCAATGTACAGAGTTTTTAATGGAATGAATTAACTTCCTGAAGCCATATATTTGTTTTATTTACTGCGAGTCCACGGGCTTATGCTCCGGCGGTCCCAGGTAAGCCAACAGTGTAGCCATCTTATCGAATGGCCGTCTCCCAACCGCCTTATGGTCACGACTGCTGGATAAATAGTCGCCAATGCGTTCCTGATGGGTCCAGAGCAGGCGATGCAGCGCCAGTACATTGGCATCCGAGATGAAGCTCATGCTGTGCGAAGTCTGATCAACAGTCTCGCAATCCGAAGCAATTTGTACGAAGAAGTGACGACCCTGTTCAAAGCGCGTACGTAGAAAATCATTGAAAGAAACCATATGCTGCTCTTTGGAGAATTCAACATGATTGGCAATATTTTGCAAAATTTTCGACATCAACATAAGACCGCGCTTGACCGAAGCGGGCACTTGGCGGCCAACAATGCCGAGCTCTTGTGGTGAGACTATAGTGAAATAATCAATTTTAATTTTTCAATATTTAAAGTGGGAGGAGAACACTGACCAATTGCCGGATTGATGAAGCGCAGAAAAATTACAGTGCCAACGGCGCCGATATTGGTTTGCAGCACAGTGGGAAAGCGTTTGCTCAGCACCTGATAGAGGCAGTGGCACATAGAGCGCAATTGTGAGGGAAAACGATCCACTGAGTTCAGTATCGCATCAAAAAATCGTTTGGTAAGCGCCATCAGATTTTCCTTGTTTCGCTCCAAGTCTTCACCCGGCTCAAGCCTGCAAAAAAAAATAAAGGTAATTTTTTAAAGTATTTATTGTTTTAGATTACAAAATAATCATTCACAACTCACCGCGCCGGATCCACCTCATAGCTGGTGTTCGGATCATCGAGTAGCGGCCGTATAAGCGGCTCCAACAAATTCTGCAAGTAACTGGCGCCATAAATTTTAAAACAGAATGCCATTATTTTACTGCCCAGCGAATTGCCACGAAACAGTGTCGACATACACTCGGATATTTCCACTTCACGATAGAACATATTCCACAATAGTGGCGACAACAAATGCTTGGCATCGAACAGTGTGACCAGCACACGCGCCAACTCATCCATTTGTGAAGTGGTCACCACATTTGCTAGCGCCATAGCAATCGGCAGCTCACCCTTATCCGATATCATTGTAACCAACTGCACTAGCTGCTCAAAGCGATCGGCTAACACCGTCTCGGCAAGCGTATCAAACTCAGTGCCTTGTTGCAAGATTTGTGTGAGCACCTCCATGAATGCGGCGCGCGTTTGCAAGTCAGGATTATAGCCCAGATCGATAGAATGCATGAGGCCTGAGTCTATGTTGGCGCCCAATAGGTTGGACATAGCTTGTATAGTAGAATTACGTAGTGCGGTAAGTTTGTTGCCTTGTACAGGTGGGCGAGGTGGAAGTAGTGGTGGATTATTAAGCTCCTTCTCAGCCTCAGAGCTGTCAATGCAGTCATTCAATAGGTTCATGAAGAGTGTAAAATACCTAAGAAATGGGGAAATTAGGAAAAACTTGAAAGACGTGTAAAGCGCTCAGTGACATACTTGAGAAATAGCGCGCTCTTGGCATCCATTAAGTCGCCGCGATCTGACTCCTCTGGCTGGAGGGGTAGGCCGCGTAGCAATGCGGCTACAGCTTCCATGCAGGCTTGATCGAGGTCGCGGAATATTGTGGAGGGACTAAAATGGGCATTCAAAGAAGGAAAGAGTTATAAAAATGTTTACAAGAAATTACAGCAAGTATTTTAGCTTTTAAGGGAACATTTCACGAAATATTGAAGCATTTGATTACTCCATTAGTGCTTTAGAACTTAGTTGATTTAACATTCAAAGCAGCGTTTGCTCTACTCACTTGGAAGGCGTTGGTTCATTTGAATTCGATGGCGCTATCTGGTGCGTGGTGCCCATCACCCAATCGGTCAGGTACTCTACTAATTTGTTGCGGAATTTCATTTCTTGACGGAATGCCAAATCATCACGTCGCTTCATCATCACCTCTACCAATGTGCAGAGTCTTGTCTTCGTACGTATTGCAAATACAGTCATATCCAGATGACGCACATATCGCACAATGCCCAGCATCATGCCCTCAATGCTCGTCACACTCAGGTACTCTGAAGAGGCCGCTTGTTCGTTGTTTGGGTCTTTGGTGGATTTAGGATCCAATATGGATTTCATAATGTAAATAACATGTTCGATGAATAGTGTATTGATTTCGGTAACGTTCAC
>NW_023458555.1:18141131-18145943 GCF_013731165.1 Rhagoletis pomonella | reverse complement strand
GTGAACGTTACCGAAATCAATACACTATTCATCGAACATGTTATTTATATTATGAAATCCATATTGGATCCTAAATCCACCAAAGACCCAAACAACGAACAAGCAGCCTCTTCAGAGTACCTGAGTGTGACGAGCATTGAGGGCATGATGCTGGGCATTGTGCGATATGTGCGTCATCTGGATATGACTGTATTTGCAATACGTACGAAGACAAGACTCTGCACATTGGTAGAGGTGATGATGAAGCGACGTGATGATTTGGCATTCCGTCAGGAAATGAAATTCCGCAACAAATTAGTAGAGTACCTGACCGATTGGGTGATGGGCACCACGCACCAGATAGCGCCATCGAATTCAAATGAACCAACGCCTTCCAAGTGAGTAGAGCAAACGATGCTTTGAATGTTAAATCAACTAAGTTCTAAAGCACTAATGGAGTAATCAAATGCTTCAACATTTCGTGAAATGTTCCCTTAAAAGCTAAAATACTTGCTGTAATTTCTTGTAAACATTTTTATAACGCTTTCCTTCTTCAAACGTCCATTTTAGTCCCTCCACAATATTCCGCGACCTCGATCAAGCCTGCATGGAAGCTGTAGCCGCATTGCTACGCGGCCTACCCCTCCAGCCAGAGGAGTCAGATCGCGGCGATTTAATGGATGCCAAGAGCGCGCTATTTCTCAAGTATGTCACGGAGCGCTTTACACATGTTTTATGTTTTCCCTAATTTCTCCATTTCTTAGGTATTTTACACTCTTCATGAACCTATTGAATGACTGCATTGACAGCTCTGAGGCTGAGAAGGAGCTTAATAATCCACCACTGCTTCCACCCCGCCCGCCTGTACAAGGCAACAAACTTACCGCACTACGTAATTCTACTATACAAGCTATGTCCAACCTATTGGGCGCCAATATAGACTCAGGCCTCATGCATTCTATCGATCTGGGCTATAATCCTGACTTGCAAACGCGCGCCGCATTCATGGAGGTGCTCACACAAATCTTGCAACAAGGCACTGAGTTTGATACGCTTGCCGAGACGGTGTTAGCCGATCGCTTTGAGCAGCTAGTGCAGTTGGTTACAATGATATCGGACAAGGGTGAGCTGCCGATTGCTATGGCGCTAGCAAATGTGGTGACCACTTCACAAATGGATGAGTTGGCGCGTGTGCTGGTCACACTATTCGATGCCAAGCATTTGTTGTCGCCACTATTGTGGAATATGTTCTATCGTGAAGTGGAAATATCCGAGTGTATGTCGACACTGTTTCGCGGCAATTCGCTGGGCAGTAAAATAATGGCATTCTGTTTTAAAATTTATGGCGCCAGTTACTTGCAGAATTTGTTGGAGCCGCTTATACGGCCGCTGCTCGATGATCCGAACACTAGCTATGAGGTGGATCCGGCGCGGTGAGTTGTGAATGATTATTTTGTAATCTAAAGCAATAAATACTTTCAAAAATTACCATTATTTTTTTTTTTTGTAGGCTTGAGCCGGGTGAAGACTTGGAGCGCAACAAGGAAAATCTGATGGCGCTCACCAAACGATTTTTTGATGCGATACTGAACTCAGTGGATCGTTTTCCCTCACAATTGCGCTCTATGTGCCACTGCCTCTATCAGGTGCTGAGCAAACGCTTTCCCACTGTGCTGCAAACCAATATCGGCGCCGTGGGCACTGTAATTTTTCTGCGCTTCATCAATCCGGCAATTGGTCAGTGTTCTCCCACTTTAAATATTGAAAAATTAATATTGATTATTTCACTATAGTCTCACCACAAGAGCTCGGCATTGTTGGCCGCCAAGTGCCCGCTTCGGTCAAGCGCGGTCTTATGTTGATGTCGAAAATTTTGCAAAATATTGCCAATCATGTTGAATTCTCCAAAGAGCAGCATATGGTTTCTTTCAATGATTTTCTACGTACGCGCTTTGAACAGGGGCGTCACTTCTTCGTACAAATTGCTTCGGATTGCGAGACTGTTGATCAGACTTCGCACAGCATGAGCTTCATCTCGGATGCCAATGTACTGGCGCTGCATCGCCTGCTCTGGACCCATCAGGAACGCATTGGCGACTATTTATCCAGCAGTCGTGACCATAAGGCGGTTGGGAGACGGCCATTCGATAAGATGGCTACACTGTTGGCTTACCTGGGACCGCCGGAGCATAAGCCCGTGGACTCGCAGTAAATAAAACAAATATATGGCTTCAGGAAGTTAATTTATTTCATTAAAAACTCTGTACATTGCAGCATGATGTTCTCATCGTATGCACGCTGGAGTTCCATCGATATGTCATCAACGAATTTCGAAGAAATTATGGTTAAACATCAAATGCACGAGAAGGAGGAATTTAAAACTTTGAAAACAATGAACATTTTCTATCAAGCGGGCACAAGCAAGTCTGGTTTCCCAGTATTTTACTACATCGCAAGACGTTACAAGTTAGTAGTGGCAGAGTGAAATTGCCTCCAGGGGATTTTTAACAAACCAATTAAAATAATTTTTGCATTATCGTCTCCCCTTCACTTATAGAATTGGCGAAACGAATGGCGATCTCCTCATCTATCACGTTATACTCACGCTCAAACCTTTCTGTCACTCGCCCTTCGAAGTAATCATCGATTTCACGCACACCTGTTCGGATAATCGCTTCCGCACAGAGTTTCTACAGAAATGGTTTTATGTGCTGCCAACCGTTGCTTACGAAAATGTGTACGCTGTTTACATTTACAACTGCAATTCGTGGGTGCGCGAATATACCAAATTTCATGATCGCATACTAGCGCCGTTAAAGGTAAAAAAGGTTTATCTTTTTGCTTGGAAAAAGTTTCTAGTTAACTCTTTCCCCCGATACAGGGCAACCGTAAACTAGTGTTCCTAGATACACCGAATAAACTGAATGAATTCATCGACACCGAACAACAAAAACTGCCAGGTGCCACACTATCACTGGATGAAGATCTGAAGGTCTTCAGCAATGCACTCAAACTGAGTCACAAAGATACCAAAGTGGCCATTAAAGTTGGTCCCACTGCATTACAAATCACATCAGCTGAGAAAACCAAAGTATTGGCACACTCAGTGCTGCTCAACGATGTTTATTATGCCTCGGAAATTGAGGAAGTTTGTCTGGTGGATGATAACCAATTTACGCTTTCTATTACCAATGAAAGCGGTCAGCTAAGTTTCATACACAACGATTGTGACAACATTGTACAAGCAATTATACATATACGCAATCGATGGGAGTTGAGTCAACCTGACTCGGTGACGGTGCATCAGAAAATACGTCCCAAAGATGTGCCGGGCACGCTGCTCAATATGGCATTACTTAATCTTGGCTCTTCTGATCCGAATCTGCGCACTGCCGCCTACAATTTGCTTTGTGCACTCACCGCTTCCTTTGATCTGAAAATCGAGGGGCAGCTGCTGGAGACATCTGGCCTATGCATACCATCGAACAACACTATTTTCATTAAATCTGTCAGTGAGAAACTGGCCACTAATGAGCCACATTTGACGCTGGAGTTTCTGGAGGAGTGTATACAAGGTTTCCAGCGCAGCACAATTGAGTTGAAGCATTTGTGTTTGGAATATATGACGCCGTGGTTGAAGAATTTAGTGAAATTCTGCAAATCCAACGATGATGCGAAAAAATTGAAGGTGTCACAAATTCTAGATAAGCTGATATTGGTCACCATTGAGCAGAAGGAAATGTATCCATCAGTGCAAGCGAAGATTTGGGGTTCGATTGGCCAAATACCCGAGCTAATCGATATGGTGCTCGATAATTTCCTACACAAATCCATTACATATGGCTTGGGTTCGCCACATGTGGAGATTATGGCTGACACAGCAGTGGCGCTAGCTTCTGCCAATGTGTTACTCGTTTCGAAGAAGATTATAACGCGCATGTGTCGCGTCATGGACAAGACCTGTACAAATCCAACACAGTTCCTGGAGCAACATATGATGTGGGATGACATTGCCATACTGGCGCGTTACCTGCTCATGTTGTCGTTCAACAATTGTCTCGATGTGGCCACGCATTTGCCCTATCTTTTTCATATTATCACGTTTTTGGTGAGCATACACAAGTGTTATAATTGCGAATTGTTTAAGCACATTTCAACTTTCACCCACCGCTACTTAGGTCTGTTCCGGCTCAGTGTCTATGCGTGCTTCCACACACGGACTGGTCATCAATATCATTCACTCGCTATGTACCTGCACTAAACCGACTTTCTCCGAGGAGGCCCAACGTGTACTGCGTCTATCGCTTGATGAATTCTCTCTATCAAAATTCTATTTACTCTTCGGCATAAGCAAGGTAAAGTCGGCAGCTGTGACCGCCTTCCGTTCCAGTTGCCGCCATCCATCCGACAAGTGGTTGGGCAATGAGCGTGTTTCGCAACCATTGCCAGCCGATCGCGAACGTCTCTCTTTACCCTCACTGGAAGTAATTGCCGATGCATTGCTCGAAATAATGGAGGCTTGCATGCGCGACGTGCCCGATTGCCAGTGGCTGCAGACGTGGACGTCGTTAGCGCGTTGTTTCGCTTTCTGCTACAATCCAGCGCTTCAACCGCGTGCGCTCATAGTTTATGGTTGCATTAGCAAGAGTGTTACCGATCAGGAAGTGAAACAATTGTTGCGCATACTAGTAAAAGCGTTGGAGTCATTCAATGACATCATACTCATAGAGGCATTGGTTATGTGCTTGACACGAATACAACCACTCCTGCGACCTGTTAGTAGTGCCATAATTCCCTAAGTGAAATTCTGTGCTCAAAATTTTAATACCTGCC
>NW_023458555.1:18140789-18141031 GCF_013731165.1 Rhagoletis pomonella | reverse complement strand
TAAATAACATGTTCGATGAATAGTGTATTGATTTCGGTAACGTTCACTTGCCCCTGCTGATCGAAAAACTTCTCAACAATCGAACGTATCTGATCAAAGAGTATGGGATAAAGTTGTGGTGTCATTTCCTCACCAATCAACTCTTTAACATTTTTCTGTATATTCAAGCCAATCTTCTCATTGTTGCACACGAGCAAACGCAACAGTTGACCAATGAATCTGTGAAAAAAGTGACAAAAAAA
>NW_023458555.1:18139146-18140779 GCF_013731165.1 Rhagoletis pomonella | reverse complement strand
AAGAGAGCTTTATTTGAGTTTATATCCTTGGTACTATATGCCAGTAACTCTTCACAAAATATTGTTTCATGGAGGAGCTATCATTTCTTCATGCATTCTTCCCATAGGAAACTTTTCTGAAGAAGCGCAAGAAGCACGCAATAAAGAGTCGAGACAGTATCGCGAACTATTCACAAGAAAAACGTCCCGAGTTGACACCAACATACATTTATTGCATAGGTTGCTTATCACGTCAGACCCTTTGATTGCAAGTTTACGTTTGCCCCCAAAAACCAAGCGTTCTACTTTACCTTCTGAGGTCATTGCACTTCTGTCTCACACCCAACTAAATGATGAATTTGATGATTTAGCATAAAAAACTTTGCTTGCAGCTCTCTGGAATTTTTATTTTTGTATAAATTCCTTATTTTTTTTTATTTCTACTTTTCGCTTTTTACTTTTGTATAATTTGTATATAATTTCTTTATTTTGGTTTTTGATTAATATCTTATTTTGAATATTTTCCATTCTTTTAAGAACTTTCGTTGAATTTTTTAGTTTTTCCTCTTTATTATGTTTTAGATATCAATAAATTTAACATTGAAACAACATTAACTTTTTATTTTTCTCATTTGCAAAGAATTATCGAAAACTAAAGTTCGAAACTTGAAGAATTTTATAGAAATGGTTGTATGTGGGTGCTTATATCAATATATCGACAAGTTTTAGTTAGAAGAGAAAAAAAGAAGAAATTTTGAATATAAATGTGTAAAAAAATTGTCCCCAACTAGTGTTTTTGAGGATAGTTCGGAGCTAGTCCCCTTTGACACTAGTTGGAACTAGTTGTCTTTCACCAAATTGAAGCTTATAATCTCCTTAACGATCGTGCCAAATTTCAAGTTCATATCTCTACAACTTCATATAAAAATTAATTTTGAGATGCTAGATTGACTAAATCTCACACTGTGCAGCGGGTGGTTCCATTTAAATGCACATCACCTTGTAGGAGTATAGTACTACATAGTACATACCTACATTGTAAGTTAAGTGAATGCACATTTACGTAGCTGTTACCATTACCACTTAATTTGGTAGGTTTTCGTATGTAGACTAAAATGTTAAGTTAATTATAGAAGTTAAGGGGCTCAAGCAATGCGCTCTGAAGTTTTAATGAATTTTATGCAATCAAAGTAGCATAAAAAGCTTTACTGAAAAATGTAGTCAGATTTTCACAGCTTGTTTGAGAAAAATTCTACAGAATAAAATTTGATGTTAACCAGCAGTATCCGCCAATTGGCTAGTAGAAACGAACTCTTCATAAAACCAAAAAAAAATACTTACATAAATGCAAATGAAAAAATCACAAAACACATTCAGCTCATGAAAGCTTTAGCCGGATGTTTGTGAAATCGGATGAAGTGGAAGAAGTAGCACTTAAATGCGAGCTGGCGGCAATTGCATACGCTTTGCACGCATATGCATGTATATACATATATGTATGTGCAAATGTTTCTGTGCACATATAGTACATATGTATGTATTTATGTATGTTGATCGAAAAGCAAGATAATCTTTAAATCCACAAATGCGTGAAATCATTGAAGCTTTTTTTTTTTCTTCTGACCACATTGCCAAATACCTCTTTTTAATTTTT
>NW_023458555.1:18135753-18139046 GCF_013731165.1 Rhagoletis pomonella | reverse complement strand
GTCAATTTATTTATATCCATATCAATGTGTTGTATCAATTCAATGTCACAGTAGTCGGGATTCTCATCCGAGCATGTGGTCAACTCTTGTATACGCGCTGAAATGCGATTGAAGACCGCTGAAAAGTGATTTTGTGAGAGTGCAAAAAGCACTTTTGAAGCAATGGCCTTCAACTGTGCTGCATTGGGATTACTGTCACTCTGTACATCGATAAATTGTGAAATTTCACGTAGCAATAGCTTAACATTCATTGCCTCTTCGAAACGCGCAGTATCCTTGGTCTGGTTGGCCAAACAACGTTCGAGTGTAGTAAGTATGATGACAAGCGATTCGAAATAACAACGCTCCGCGTCATGACGATTTTGGAAAGACTGTAGGGAATTAGAAAAAAGATATATGTATGTAGTATGATAAGTACATATGTACATTTCTAAGGAAAATATAAAAATAACTTACCGCCTCATTAACGCGTTGCAGTATTTTAGTGAGTCCGGATATTACCAGTGAGAAACGATAGCGAGAAATATGTATGAGACATGCGCTCAGCTGATCTTGACTGATACGCGCCTGTGTGCTATGTGGTCCAATTTTGTTGGGGAGCTGAAATTGCAAGAATGATAAATAAATTAATAAATTTTACTAAAAAAGTAAAATATGTAATTTAATATATGGGGCAAAGTACATATGCAATTTGTATGTAGTAAGTAAATATGTCTCTATATGTAGAATGGATTATGTGCTACTATACTACCCGAAATCGAGAACATATGTAAGTATGTATTCGTTTTTCGTGTAATTCAGTAGAACGTGCAGCAAGCATCTCCTGGGAGTATATTATTGCAAACTCTATAACATCAACAATTGTTTATTTTTTTAACCAAATTCAGCTATTTGCTCAAAAATTACTTGTACATAATTTTTCAAATTGTATTTTGCTTTAATTTTATTATTTTTTTTTTTTTGTAATTTAAAGTTACTTCCTAATTCTTCATAAGAATTAATTGGCCAGCGAAAAACTTAAAACGCCATCTCCATTTTACTGATTTTATAATCTAGATTTTTCCCATTTAACCGTTTTCCTAGGCATTCCATTCCAGGAATTCTATAGTTCTATTTCATCATATTCTTAGCAAAAATAAGTTCGTTCTTTTATCTGCAACACATATCATTGAAAGCGAAATTCAATACAACAAGTGCCCAGTAGACCAGAACAACATACCGAAATAAAAACAATAAACATTTCGATGCACTTGAAAAATTTCCCCAAAATACGCTCGCATTCAACAAAACGGCAGCCATTCTACCATTCATACATTCATTCATGTGAGCCCCGCAACTTTTGGCTTTACGTTAAAATTTCCCAACTTTCACTTTTCATTCTCGCAGCCACAATCGCGAGCCATTCATAAATTCATTCGGGCGATCCGATTTCATTCACAATTCCACCCAACTACTACGCAAGCCGGTGTAAACAAAACGTAAACAAATGAATATCCCAAAACAATAACAAACGTTTGCCATCGCACTTGCACACTAGCGCTATCACGCTCGCTCAATGGGACATTTTTTAATCGATAAGGAAATTTTCTGACAGCTTTTTTGCATTGCGCTGCAGCAGCCCCTGGGCGAGACCCAGTGAAAATCCATGTTTTCCGCTCACCTGGTCCTCGAAACGGGCCAAAAGCGAGTTCGCCCACTCGCCGGGCTTTTGGATTGCCATTTGTATATATTTTCCACAATTAATTTACACTTTTTACTGCATTTTTTATTTTCATTAGTAGAGCTGCACAATTTTCACACAATTTTTAGCTACACAGATTTTCACTTTGTGGCATTGGCTGCGATTGCACGGGGAAATTTCACATTGACAGCGGCAGTGATCGGGCACCACAATTTGTGTGGTAGAATCTGGAAAAAAATTTAGTACATTTCAAAAAATGTGATAGATTACAAAAAAATTGGTTTCACCCAAATTGCAAACACTTTAAGTAGAATCTAAAAGAAAAATTTAATTTTAATATAATAAATTGCAAGATTGAAGTTCCTAAAAGTTGCGTGAAATTTGGGAACTTTTTTCCTTGACAGTGTAAAGCAGTTCCTTTCATACAAGATATTTTTCGAACATATTTTGAGAGATTTCACGAGGTAGCGAATAAATGTGGCATGTTCAAGAAACCACTACTTGGGATTTGCCGATTTTAATAATTCTCAAGTAAAAGTAAACAACGCCTTATACACTTTAGATGCACTGAAATTTGCTAATACTTTCACACTTTCGCTATTAATTCTTTTTATAGATCACATATTTTGCAATAGAATCACGTTTTCCGTCGAAAAATTGATTATTGAGAAAAAAAGTTTATTTTATACTACTATTCGGCTAAGTTTTTAGTGTTTAGTGTTGGACAATTTGTGCTCTTAAAATTAAGAAAATAATGTCGAGCAAAAATAAAACTACTCAAAAACGCGAATGTGTGCTAGATGAAAACAGCTGTTCCTGTAAAACCTGCAAATCTTTCAAATCGTGAAGTACGGGAACGGGCTACTTGTGTGGTAGATGGTTAAAAAAAGTGCAGATCTAAACAATGTGGTAGAGTCCGATCACTGGACTGCGCTTTGAGGCCGTCAAATGAGTGTTTCGACTCCATTACGAGAGCTAAAATTTTTTTGGTGCAAAAGTCCAGCGGTTGTTGTTGGTTATATAAAAAATATATATATAAAACAAGAAGAAAAAATAAATAGTTATCAGTTTTAAAAATAAAAAATTTAAAAAATATAAAATACAATAGAATTAAATGCATAAAAAAAGAAATTAACTTCTATAAAATAAGAATGTATTTTAGTGGTCACATATTAGATATTAATAGCAGAATCGCAATTGGGCGTTCGGTCGGTCGCGCGTTTAACAGATGAGTAAAAATAACTGTTAACATGGTAACAAATCAAATGGGGCACTGCAACTGACCGGCAGAAAAGTTAGCTGCCTCTGTTTTGTCTACCAAAAATTTTATTTATCGTTATCTTAATATGGAAAGACCCTAATACTAGGTTCACATATAAGTAGATTATCCTCATTTTCGAGCTTAACACCCTAATCTGTAATTATAACAAGAGATTAGCCATATAAAAATCGTCCCTTGTTAATCTGTAATTATAAAATAATCTCAGATTTAACCGATAACTTTTCGGTGTCCATCCTAGTTTTATCGATTTTTTTGCGAAAGAGAAGAGAAACGCCAAATGTAGAAGTAAACAAAAATGTACGCTAGCAAGTAAAAGAGGTTTGTAAAGGC
>NW_023458555.1:18123970-18135653 GCF_013731165.1 Rhagoletis pomonella | reverse complement strand
TTGTATTTGAAAACATTGGACGAGAAAGGTACCTACTAGTTTTTTTTTCTATTACTAGCCATAGATTGTTTTCATTAGAGAAATACCCCAACATTCCCATTTTAATTTTTGTCATTTACCGATCAGTGGAAATTCGGCACTATACTCTATGTTAAATAAAATAAAGTTATGTTTCTACTTACGATACAAAAATTAAATTCGGCAAAGTTTCTTCATAAATTATTTGATCTTTGTTATAATAATTTTCATCCTTGGGTAGTGGACCACTGTATTCAGGGTTTATAACAACACACTCGCATGATGATGAGTATCTCAAAAATTCTGGATGATTTCCTAGAGTAACATCTATGTAATAATTGCAAAGGAAGAAAACAAAAATGTAAGAAACAGCAGCGATTTAATGCGCTGAAATAATAACTTACTATGTTTACCAATGATCACTTTTTCGTGATAGATTAAATACTTCTCAATTTCGCCATTGGGCATGTGCGGTGGCCACCAGTGGAGAACCTTAGTAGTACATACATGGACATTTAATAAATATATTAGTTGCGATCCCGTACGAGTCCGGACTAGTCAGAAATAGTCAGAATCAGTCAGAATTTACTGGAAATCGATCCCGTACTCAGTTCTTTGACTATTGAGAGGACAAAAAAGAGAGTAAATACGGTTCTCTCTCTGTCAGAAGTTACCAGTTTTAGTCCGAGAATTTTTTACTGGTAAATTCTGGTAAATGTGTCAAACGATCAGCTGTAGTGTGTTTGGCAACCAAATTGTAAACAAAAGAAAAGTGCACTCTGCTAATTCATGTTGAAAAGTATTTAATTACTTGTTTAAGTGGATTCTAATTATAATAGGTGCAGTCCCGTATTCCTCGGACTCGGACTAGTAAAACTGTCAAAAAATAAAAATTGGCTCAGAGCGAGAGAGTAACATTGAAAAGTACGGAATCGCCTTCTAGTAAAAAATGGTAACTTCTGTCAACTTCAACATAACCTCCAAATTTTGGTTGTAAATTTTTGCTTATTTTGTATGTAAACACACTCAGCTTACACATGTCAATAACCAAAAATACTTTCAAATTCATTAGAATCCACTTAAACAAGTAATTAAATACTTTTTAACATGAATTAGCAGAGTGCACTTTTCTTTTGTTGACAATTTGGTTGCCAAACACACTACAGCTGATCGTTTGACATATTTACCAGAATTTACCAGCAAAAAATTCTCGGACGAAAACTGGTAACTTCTGACAGAGAGAGAACCGTATTTACTCTCTTTTTTGTCCTCTCAATAGTCAGAGAACCGAGTACGGGATCGATTTCCAGTAAAATCTGACTGATTCTGACTAGTCCGGACTCGTACGGGATCGCAACTAATATGATGGCAATTTTCGACTTACTATTTTATCGATGGCGATTGCAGTGTAATAGACTCTTCTCACCGGTCCCGGTTTACTCGGTAGCGTACGAAAGTATTGAATTTTCGAATATGCGTCTACTTGTATATGATAGTCAGTCATTGTTAAGGTTTTCGCAAAGTAGGCGTATTGTGTATAAGGCTTCAGATTTGAAATTATATAGCGCACATTTTTGGTCGGGTTTATATCCATACGCCAACTGTAAAAGAGTGTAACTATATATTTTAGGTTTCAAAATTCCATATATGTATGTATGTATGTATTTTTGTACATACAGTGACTCAAACAAATGACCACTTGTCGATTTTTATTATATTCGTAGTATTTTTCGAGCTTATTTTTTTTGATGTAATTTTTCTATAAAAATACCATCCACGCTTTGCCCAAAAATATTTAAATCACAATTTCAAACTTTATACAAAATTTAGGAAAATTCATAAAATTTGCATCAAAATTCCAATTTTTTAATCCGAATCTTTAGAGCATTTTTCCGTATGCATGCAATTTTGGTCTAATGAAGTGCAAGTTTCAAACGGCTAAAAAATCGTGTTCACTTTTGAGACTACTTGTTGCTAACGGTCTGCAGTGTTTTATGTCACAAAAAATTTATGTTTATATTTTATATTAAAAAAAAGTGCCAAAATCCGACACCAAAAAAAAAAATCTCAAAAATAAACAGTATTTTATATGGATCTTAGGTAATTAGGCGATACTTAAAGTACTTAAAAAATACAAAAAACGTCAAAAACTCAAGCATACTAATATCTAATTACCTATCATGTCCGCAGCCATGTCGTCCATCGTAGAGAGTGACATTCTTAATGGGCGCTTCCTTATAGTAATACACATAGCCCAGTATAATTTGTATATTATTAACGGTAAATATATCTATTTTCAGACGCACAGCTGTAGAATTGAAATCTTCAACAGTTACATTTAAGACGCCCAGAGGACTGCTACCTAAAAATTAAGAAAAAAAAAACGAATACACAAATGCTCAAACA
Organism: Rhagoletis pomonella; assembly: GCF_013731165.1. Classification (NCBI taxonomy): domain Eukaryota; kingdom Metazoa; phylum Arthropoda; class Insecta; order Diptera; family Tephritidae; genus Rhagoletis; species Rhagoletis pomonella. The sequence continues at coordinate 18,133,229 of NW_023458555.1, read as the reverse complement.
ACAACTGCAACAGCATACAAATAACCCGTTCTCCATTTGAGTGTGGTGAAACATTTACTGTGGTAATAGGTTTGGCGCTTTTTAAAGACTTCTCAAGTTGACGAATCTTATTCAAACACAGTCGCGGATTGAGGTGAAAATAAATGCTGCCTTTTAATATGGCAACATTTTGATTTGGCGTCCAAATTTCAGATAAATGGTAATTATCGACAGCATAAAGTGCATACCTAAAAGGGAATTGGAAGACGTTTAGTTAAAAAATAAGTTGCGAGTTACTAAACAATATTTATCCACCGAAATAACGAATAGATACTAACAAATCATCTATAAGCTCTTCACCGCGTATGGTGACTAAATTGCGCAAGAAATGCAGCGACAGCAACTGTGGTGAGTTTATGACTTTCAAATAGCCTGTGATTTCGGTGATATTAACCAGCGCATTATCCAAGTCGGTGATTTTGGCTGAAATAAAATCTTAGATTTTTTTTTTCAGTTTTATTAGCAACTAAGCGTACTTACTCTTAACATCGGTCAACTCTATGGTTAATGAACCATTTATGGTAATACAACCCTTTAAGCTTTCGAAATCATCTGCTGTGTGTATGCTATATTTTCCAGCGCATAACAATTTACAGTATGTTTGTCCTTTTGCATCGACTTGGCTCAAATGGTTCTTGGGACATGTTTCCAAACAGCCGGAGTCAGGAGGGTGTGGTATCCAACCCATTTGGCGGCACTTGGCGGCGCTGATGCATTCGCGATCTTGATACTATGTAACCGAGGTGGAAAAGGAATGGGGATAGACAATTTTAAATTGTGCTTAATTCTAGCGTACATAAATAGGTTAGATTAGAAACTAAAGAGTGATACAAGACTTTTTCATAATCACTTGGGGAATAGTTCAGGACTATTTCCGGATCATTTCGTGAATAGTACCAAACTGGTCCTGAAATAGGCGTGAACTGGACCCAAAATGGCCATGTAGTAGTTTTGAACGATCGAAAAAGCCGTGAACTTATCCCGAAATGATATGGTCTTGAAACGGTCCCGAAATGGTCCTTAATTAGACACAAAATGATCCTAAAATAGTCCTGAAACGTTTATGAAATGGTCTCAAAATTGCTTAGAATCAGTCTGAAAAGGGTCCCCAAATAGTCGTGAACTGGTCCCGAAATTATCCAGTATAGGTCCAAAAATTATCTCGAACTAGACCCGAAAAGGTCCTAAACTAGTCCAGAAAGTGTCTTGAAATACTTCAAAAAAGAAGAACATATGCAAATGCTATGTATGTTTTTTAAAAAATTTCAGTTTTCAAAATAAGTGCGAGATCTCTCTGCTATAGGCCTTTCCATGATCTTTGGAAACTTCGACGACAAAATATGTTGGCGTCGGCTTCAAGTGGATGATTTTCCGCATACACCCTGAATGAAGTGAATGGATCGAAGTTATATTGCCGAGTTGTGTACGCAAGAACTCCCTATAAGCGTCAAGTTTAGGCTTTCCGGATTTCTGCAAAGCTAGCAGCTTTTAGTTCGAATAGGAATCATTATCGTATTTTTTTTTAATTCTTTTAATTTTTTTTTGTTTGAACTTATGTATGTATATTTAATTTGTTTGTTTTTTATTTAAAGTTTTCTATTTATTTTTAGATTTTAGAGTTTCAACCGCGAAAACGAAAATACTTTTATCGAAAATGTATCCAAAGTTTAGAAAATGTATTTTAAAAAGAAACATTTTTTTTTTTAATTCAACAACTTTTATTGAGCTTGAGGCCGTTTTTAATGAAAAACTGATTGTGGAAAAACAATAATAAAAAATGGTAGAAGTGATAGCTATTTCAGAAATCACCTCAAAAAAGGAAAAAAGCAACGATAATTTACAAGACGAACTTAGCACAGTGTGTAAGCAACTGGCTGAGTAGGTGGGATCGTCGGTTCGAATCCTACTGAAAGAAGTCTAATGAGGAAATGTGGTGATTTCCGAAATAGCTATCACTTCTACCATTTTTGCAAATTGTTGTTGCTTTCCACAATAAGTGTTTCATTAAAAACGGCTTCAAGCTCAATAAAAATTGTTGAATATAATGGTTATAAGGCCATAAAATAACAAAAACAATTTTTTTCTTAATTTAATAAATTTTTTTGGATCTTATGTATATTTAATTTGTTTGTTTTATATTTACTTTTCAATTAACTTTTAGATTTTATAGTTTTAACCGCAAAAACAGAAATTCTTTTATCGAAAATGTATCCAAAGTTTAGAAAATGTAATTGTATTTGCAAAATACTTAAGCGTTATCACATAATGATACTCGCGAACAACATTAATTTTTCACCTCCCAGATTAAGGGTTAAAAATAAATTTTTTTTTATCTAATTTAATTTTTAGAAACTTATTTTAATGATATTTTCCTTCCATTAATTAAATTTTTTCGATTTTAATTAAATTTTCTTTTAATTTGGAAAAATTTATTTGATTTTCTAATTTTTATTTTTATTTATATTTTTATTTTCCTCATTAATTTAGTTTTAAGATTTAATTGTTTTAGAACTTTTTTTGTTAGTTTCAATTAAACTTCATTTTATAATTTAATTTTCTTTTAATTTTTCGGTTTTATACTACATACAATGAATTAAAAAGAGAAATATTTTTAATTTAATTAAATTTTTTACACCTTTATATCACACGTTTTTTGGTTTTCTTTATTTTAATAACAATTATTATTATTTTTCTGTTTTAATCGAGATTTTTTTTATTTTTTTTAGTTTTTTTTTTGTTTTAAAAAGCAAAATATTTTTTAAATATAATTTAATTCTTAGAATCCTATTGTAATAATTTTTTCTTTTTTTAATTCAATAATTTTTTATTGATTTAAGTTTCCTTTACAAACTTTTTTTTATTTGAGCTAGTTTTTAGAAACTTACTTTATTGAGTTTATCTTTTCTTAATTTAATTTTTTCCTTTTTTGATAAAATTTTTAGTTTTTAAGAAGAAAAATACATATATATATATATATATTTTTTGCGACTATTGTTTTTTTTCACTCCTACCTCAAAATTTTGTGGAAACACCTAAAAAAAGCTCCCTGAAAATTTGAACCATTAATATTAACATTAAGAGCTCGCCCAAGGCGTGCAAAGATTTCCCATATAAAATACACGTAGACTTTAAGTTTTTTTCTTAAAAAGTCTACAGCTCAGAGAAGTTTTATGGTATATTCTTGATCAATGATGAGTTTTCTTCAGAATTGAATGCTCTACAAAAGTGTCCATTGCGGTTTAATCCTAACTCCCACCAGCGAGGTAGTACGGGTCACTAAACTAATTTTTTCATGAAATTCTGGTTTTTTGTCCCTATCTCGAAAATAACAAGAGCTACAGAAAAAATATAAATGAAAAACTTGTAGGACTTTCAATTTCCTCCAAAAAAGTTACTTGTTTTCCTTTTTAATGGTAATTTTCTTTTAACTTTAAACTATTAAACTATTTTGATTTCGTTCAACTTTTAGAAACTTATTTTACTATTTCTTTATTTTAATTATGTTTTTCTTTTTTAAATAAAATTTCTTCAAATTTGTTAATGATATTTTTTAATATCATTTAATTTTTACCAAATTTTTTTTAAATAAATTTTTTTATTTATTTAATTTCCTTCTAATTATTAGGTTTTATTGTTCAAAAGATATATTTTTTTATTAGAAAAATATATTCATATATATATTTTTTATTTCATTTAATTTTTCAAAAAACTTATTTGAAAAGGCAAACCGAATAACGCTAAGGGTTCCTCGTTAGCAGACCTTTCAAGTAGTCCTTGAAAGACAAAAGGGAGCTTTTAAGATAGTTGCTGGAATTGACAATTGTCTTAGGAAAAACTTTTGTTTTAATAAAATAATACTGAGCAAAAAAATGCTAAATTCAGTGTAGCAAACAGAAAACCCGAGCTTCAATAAAAAGTTTTGGAGAAAATGGAATCTGTTTAAATATTTAGCATAGGCACAAAAAAAGGACTGCTCTGGAAAAAAGTGGTAACAACAAGAAATTATGGAACGCACCTGATAGTAGTTCTGTGGACAAGCGTCCACACATTGTCGCTCCATGTTCAGATTCGCGCACAACTCACAGTTCGTGCCGTCGCAACCGCTCAGACAATTACGATCACAACAGCTACCATTTTCATCGCAGCCACGCATGCCGCACTCCGACCGGCAATTGACAATGTTGCTGGTAGCAGGCCGTCGTTGTGGCATATTAAACTTCCAGCAATGCTTACGCAACTTCTCCGGAAGATCTTCCTCGACGATAACTTGCCTGGTGCTGCGAGCGCATTGCGTACAGTGATTGTGCAATTTATTATTCTGCAATGAGTGGATGAAAAAAAAAACAAAAACAAAAACAAATATATAACCCGTTGCTACAGTTCAAATTCAAAAGTATAAACCTTATGCCAGAAATGTTGCTGCGTGCTATTGCCCAGCAGCTGTACCCAGTTCACCGTATCCACATAGCACAAAGATGGATTACTTTCAATGCGTATATTACCCTTTTGTATGCGTAGCAATGACTTCAGGCCCAAATCTTGCAAATCGCGATTCTCATACACTACCAGCGCAAACTCATCGAACAACAATTGACGACCGCGTATAATTTGTAGATGTGGAAATATTTGCTCCAAACTTCGTAGGCCATGCACACGATGTACCAACAGATAATCGCTAATCTCCGTCACGGTGGAGGCGAATTGCCGCGCGGCAACATCGTTGGGCGTCATTTGCAAGTGCGCCAGCCACACATGCCCCAACACGCGCGTACAATTCTGTAGCAATGCAAAATCCTTCCTTGTGCGCACCTCAATGGAATTGCATGTGCGGGGCGGTGTTGGCGACTCCGGTGGCTTGTTACTCGTACTTGCGAAAGGGCGGGCAGCAGCATCGGCATACACTTTGTCTGCCGTTGCGATGGGTGCATCTCTTTGTACGATTGCCGCCTGCAGGATGAGCGCCCAAAGCAGCAAAACAAAGAGGCTGCGTTGTAATGTTGCAGGTACTATATCCAGATGTTTTGCCATTGTCCCCGTGGGTGATTGTCTGCCAACTGCAGTTAGTGCATTGCCAGCTGACGCGGTGGCAACTGAGAACGGCGACGGCGGCGGCGGCGGCGGCGGCGTCGTTGTTGGATGGTTGGGTTGGTTAGAGAACTTGTTTGCCGTTATTTTTTCTATAGTACTGTACTACAGACATGTGTAGATATGTATGTACATATGTATGTTCGTTTGGATGTAATTCAATTAAGAGCTTGACCTCGCCGCAGAGTAATGTCAACAGAAGATGGAGAGTGCGCTTCACTGTCGTTGTCGTCGTCGTCGTCGTCGTCGCAGTTGTTGTTGTTAAGTGAGTGATAATTACAATGCTATTGGCAGCTTGGATGACATCAATTTACTAAACAAATTTATTTCATTCACGTTTCACTTTTCTAGGAAGTCTTCCAAAATAGTTAGAACTATTGTGTTATTCCGTAATTAACGCTTAGATTTCGAAGTGCGCGCCAACAAAGTTGAAATTGAACTGTTCGCAATTGATCGTTGAACTGAGGCGAAAAGCTCCCATCGATATTGTTGTTATAGTTTCTCCAACAGATATTCAATTAAGCGCTTCGAATGAAGGAAGTTACTGGAAAGGCGAAGGTGTTCGCGTGGCTGAAAGAGAAAAAATATATGAGCGAAGGGAATGCACGCCATTATTAAAAAGGTGAGCTCAATCACTTTACTCATCTGCAAAGTATTTTAAAGTAAGGCAAAGAGCATCGAAGTAACGAATGTTATATTTGTTGTTGTGTGATTGAGCGCGCGTTTTTTGTTAACCAATTCTCCTACTTGGCTGCATTATTTTGCAGAATCTTCTGTGATCGGAGTGAATATCGTCGTTGATACTGCAAAACGGTCTATGTCAGTTAGTAACCTTGACACTTAGATGGTCTCTTACGTGTACCGGAATGTATCTGTAAATCTTTACACCCTAATTAACGAGTGATAAAACTGGCTACCTTTGGCTGAAGGAGATGAATGGTTGCCAGAAGCGATCAGATACAGACAACAGACCAATTAAGCACCAGAGGTAATAAGTGACATAGAACGTTTTGCAATATCACCGACGATATGTACATACATATGTATTTGGCGGCTTTTGGTCACTTGCTTATGCGTGTTGGAACCGGTTCCGGCAATGAGAAAATTGTGCTCCTTAAAATTTGCTAAAAGGAGAAATCCACTTCTGAGCTACATTTTGCATTGACCCTGGAAATAATGGAAAATGAGTCCACTTGTTGCCGGTAGGCCAAAGTTGGGTGCTGACTAAATCTTAGGTGGCAATTTGTCTGCTGTTGCAAAAGAAAGTACGACTCAATAACTGCACAAACTTAATTGAGTGCAGTTCAGTTGTGCTAGGTATATATGTATTCAGCAGTTAGTACTTTTTGGACAGTTAACTGAGCAAAAATAAAAAAATCTGATTTTTGCTCAAAATCGAACAAAACTCTAGGTTTGCGCGATTATAATTGGGCCGTATATTCCCTCCTTAATGAAATTGTTTTAAAATTCATTTTAGCATCATGCAAGGGCTAACTTGAGTGATTGAGTGAGTGAAAAAGTCGCGGCTCAACAAATTTAGATTAAATTTAGCACACAGTTAGTTAATAAACTCGGCTAATGTGTATGCAGATAATTTTTCAAACAGTGTTGCCAGCTATTTAAAAAGTGAAGTCCACTTCAATAAGTAAGTTAAATGAAATATTAAAAACAAAAAATGCCAATAAATAAAAGCCTTATAGAAAAAAAGTTTATCTGAAGAGGGTTGCCATCTGTTTAAAAAGGAAATTCAATTAAACTAATAAGTAATTCGAAATATAAAAATATGCATGCTTAACGAAAGAGGTTTACAAAAGATTTATTTCAAATACATTTATTTCGAAAATAGTATTGAGTGGGTTGCCACATGTTTAAAAAGCGAAATTAGGTTATATGTAGTAATATGTGATATGAAATACAGCAATAAGGATGTCAAACGAAAACGGTTGATGAAAGCTTTATGCCAAACATAATTTTAAAGAGGGCTGCCACGGGTTTAAAATGTTAAATTATAATGAATTCAAAAGCTAAATTATACTAAAATAATGAACTAAATGATATACATGCAAACATACATACATAAGTAAGTACATAAGAGCGTTGCCACTTTTTTAAAACATTGAATTGGATATTTTTAATAGGTCAGGTGGGTATCAAACCAACAGTAACGGCATAAAACCCGGACATTGGTTAATCGCGATATAAATAATTCATAATTAGTTAATACGTTTTTGCATATTTGTTATTTTTTAAGCACTTTTGTGATTTATTTAATTTTAGTATAATAAAGTGGAAGTTTGTAGTACTAGCACTTACCATTAATTTTTGAAAAAATTTCTAGTGTAAGGTTTGCTAATTTTCTTCCATACAACATTCGCTCGAATTTGTTTTAATATAGATTTTTTTTTTTTAATATTGTGTTTTCTAAACAAATTTAAAGTTTTTGAAAAAAAAGCTTGGCAACACTGGACGTAATTAAATGTATAGAGTGGGCGATTTCCTATTTTAATAATTGGATTTTGCTTCTCACTGTTTGTTCGCAGCTGACCTTGATGTCGACGGCTGACACGATAGATGTATCGACCGATCAGACTCCGTTTGCACGCCGGACATCAACTACTTCCTGCCCTCAAGTGGTTTGATATTGTTTGTGTTGCGCGCGACAGGTTATATAATGGCCTTTTTCGCGATCGATTCAGCGGCTAATGAATATATTACATATATATTTAATAGTTTTAGCGGCATTTCCGTCTGTACTTGTTTTCTTCGCCCGTGCGCCCATTGAGATCGAACCTTTCGGCAAGCGAATTAAAAGAGTAAAGCGAAGACGCGCTAGGCAACAGCAGAAACCGATGCTCTGGCGAGTCTACCGTTACTACCGGAATGAAGAGGTATCCGGGAAGCTCCGTTAAAATACGGTGGGACACACCTAACTGAAAACTGTCCTATGATACCCTGGATAAGGGGCGAGAGTAGATTCGATTCCTTCTCGGTCTAGTGAAAACGGGCTAGGTAGTAAAGAGCGGTTGAGGCACTGAGATATGCTTGTCCAAACCCTTGAGTATGTTTTTGCCTTGAAAAAGCTTTAATGTCTTTCCTGCCCTACAAAAAGCCGGGATGTGACGGAATCTTTCCCACCCAACTACAATAAGCTAAGAACATGCTGTGTCCTCTGATTTTTTAGGTTTGTACAGCCAGGCAGACTTTAACTCACATACCATTCGAGTGGACAAAGGCGAAGGTTGTCTTCTTACCAAAGGGAGACAAGGCATCTCATGTGAATCCGAAGGATTTCAGGCTTATAAGCCTCACCTTATTATTTTTTAAAACTCTAGAGAGGCTCATTGACGAATATATTCGACAGAATGCATATTCCATGGGAAAATCCGTAGAGACTTCACCTTGCGAAATCGTATCGACGATTGAACTAACCATAAAGGAATACACGTTCGGAGTTTTTTTCTCGATATCGAGGGTGCTTTCAACAATGTCTATCCCTTATGGAGGGCTTGCAACGATTTATGGTGGATTTTGTTGGGCTACTTCTTGAAAAGAGAACTGTATATTAATCAGAATTACAAAGTATGTGTCCCAAGGGGGCAAGTCCTGAGTCAGTTTTTGCTATAAACGAAGAATAGGATACCGAGAATTTGGAATTCTTTGTTCTTCGTTAAAAAATTAAGGGTCACCCTAATGTGCATATGTGTGTAGGTGTGTTCCATAAAGCCTTGTCAAAAGGCGCTAATGATGCGTACGTCCCAGAGCACTTGCGGTGATTAATCCCCTTAAACTTTATCCGTTTAATTATCACCTTTGATCTAACTCCTTTCCTTAACACTTCCAACAATCTTCTACAGAATTTCTTCATTTAAAGCATTCTAATTAAATGAACAAACTCAAAAAGTCAAAAAGTTTCCTAACACAATAATTATTGTAAGAATTAATAAGCCACTTCGCAGAACAACATAAATTACCTTAACACACATAACTAATTATTTCCCTAGAAAAGGGGGCAAAACAAAACTTTTCTTTGACGAAGTGTCACCAAATACCAGCAAAAGCAACAGCAGCAGCAGCATCACGAGTTACACCAGCAATAGCAACACAGGGCTACAATGCCGCAGCCAAGCCCTAACCG
>NW_023458555.1:18119045-18123870 GCF_013731165.1 Rhagoletis pomonella | reverse complement strand
AATTGATGATTTTTAATTTCAAATGATTTCACAGTTTTACAGCTCTGCCTGCTGCCAGGAAGATGCTCCTTGATTGTTGGATGGATTCCTTCACACCGGGAACTTCCTGGCAACTACTTAGCCGACGAGCTGGCAAGGAGGCGGACAGAAATTTTTGAACTTAATTCTTCATATGGCATACCTCTAACCTCCTGCAAACACGCGGTGGCAGGCACTCTAACGTAACCTAAACTAGGCTACTTACGGAAGCGCTTTTTACATCTTCTACCACTACTTACGTTTTATATTATGGACTGTGTATGAATTATGATTAGTAATTCGACTCGACGAGCGAGCGTGACCTTTGCGTTCTGCACCTCGATAGTTTTCCTTGTGGGGCGTTAGGGGGAAGAAAGAAAACATGACCAGAGCTTGTCCAAAAACGAGATTTATTTCCGGCCGAGATCCCACCGCCCGTAAATGACTAGGTAAGAATCGCGATTTCGGAGCTGTAAAACAACAAAGCTAATGGAGCTGTCGGCCTACCAGCCGAGCTGCTGAGAAGCTGCCTTTGGTATACCTGTGAAACTAACACGATCGCTAAAAATGGCGTTGAGCAACTCCGTCAAAAGGTGTAGGGTTCTTCCGAGTAGTTCGATGTACAACCGTTGTAGTGCTATAAACGAAGAATAGGATACCGAGAAATTGGACTTCTTTGTTCATCGTTAAAAAATTAAGGGTCACTCTAATGTGCATTTGTGTGTAGGTGTGTTCCATTAAGCCTTGTCAAAAAGCGCTAATGATGCATGCGTCCCAGAGCACTTGCGGTGATTAATCCCCTTAAACTTTATCCGTTTAATTATTAGCTTTGATATAACTCCTTTCTTTAGCACTTCCAACAATCTTCTACAGAATTCCTTCATTTAAAACATTCTAATTAAATGAACAACTCAAAAAGTCAAAAAGTTTCCTAACACAATAATTATTGTAAGAATTAATAAGCCACTTCGCAGAACAACATAAATTACCTTAACACACATAACTAATTATTTCCCTAGAAAAGGGGGCAAAACAAAACTTTTCTTTGACGAAGTGTCACCAAATACCAGCAAAAGCAACAGCAGCAGCATCACGAGTTACATCAGCAATAGCAACACAGGGCTACAATGCCGCAGCCAAGCCCTAACCGACCCTCATATCCTTGCCCTTAGCCGTGCATTGGGCGTTGTTTAGGTACCCATTGTTTTGCCCGTGCTGCGCGACTATGCGAGCGGTGTACGAGTAGTACAACGAGTGGTGCACAGCCGCGGAGAATGAGGAACAAAAAAAAAAAAGGAATATATAAAAAAAACATGGCTTTAATTAATTGAAACTGTAACATTGGCCTCAGCTGCCACCCATCAAAAAAAAAAATAAAACTTTGCTTACCACTGTAAAAATGCTATCCAGCAGCAGCCAGCCAGCCAGCAGCCAGCTAACCAGCGAAAGGTGGCAGAAGTGGTGGCAGCAGCATTGCAACACTTTTTGAATGGTGTGAAATGATTATTTACCAGTATTTGAAGACCGCGAGGGATCCACTCGACGTTATTTACTTACATAAATTAAAACCTACATATACATACGTACACGTACATATATACATATGTATGTATGTATGTAAGTACAACCATGCAAAGTTAACCCACTTGAAGAATGTTAAGTACAAAAACATGCAATATAAAATTTGAATTAAAAAAATTTACCACTATTTTGGAATTCCTTGAGCGCGGGGGAAATGTGAAAGCTTTTGTAAAAGAGAGGAGAGCGAGAGAAAGAGAGTGGGAGAGAATGTGAAAAAACATAGAAAGGGAAACAAAAGGACGAGACACCGTGCGAGAGTGTATGAAAGTACATAGGTAAAATGAAACAGTGAGCGTGTGCTCGCACTGCGCATGCTTAAAATGTGTGAAAGCTCTAAAGCTCTCCTGCGGGAGTGTTAATGAATACGAGTAAATTAGAAAACGGTTTTAAGTACGACCGTCGCCTCGTCGGTTTCAAAGGCATTCTATTGTAATAAATACATAAGTAAGGGACTTTGGACGCTATTTTGTTCTGAAAGGTTCATGGCTGGCGGTTTAATACATATGCATGTATGTATGTACATATGTATGCAAGAGTTTTGCATTTTCATCGTGGGGGTTTTGGTAAGGTAGGATGGTAGGCAAAACTTTTCTCCGATATTAACATTGTAATGCACGTTAAGCATTTAACAGCTGTAAACTTACTGTGTGATGCAAAGAGAAATGGTCAGAGTAATTCGGTGTTGGTAAAAAAACATACAAATATAAAATACTTACTATGTTGTACGTTCACAAAGACTATGCATTTATTTTTATCATTTTCAATTAATAAACAAATCTATAACGAATTTGGTAAGCATTTCCAAAAACGATGGCAATATCCATAACAAATTTTATTTTAATTTAACATACCTACATACTATGTAAGAAAATTACATCATTATTGTAATGCGGAAAAGGTAAAATTTCGTAGGCCTGTGTAATAAAAACCTTAAATTGTACATTTTGAAAGGCCATATATTTGGAACGAACGATTGCTGCCTACAAAACTTCGTCCTGGACACGCAGCGTTTTTCGCCATAGATTAACAGTAATCCTTTCAATAAAGAGTGATATCCCAAACAATTGACCTTTTATGGTCCAAGTTAGAGACGGGTGCGGGATGTCGGGACCCGCGGGACCCACGGTACTGATTTCAAAATGTCTGGGATGGGCGGTACCGGGAAGGTCTGTACAAATTTTGCGGGCGCGACGGGACCAAAATCCTTTCCCGACACTCCGGATAAAATCGCAACCTTCGTAAATTCAGAAAATTTTCCATAAAAACGTTGTATGAAATATGCACTTTTTCATGTTTTATTGATACGAAAAGAGCAAAGCAAAACAAAATAATCGGAAAATGCCAGATCTTTCTTTTTTCATGATTTAGAATTAATTTGAAATACATTTGAATTTTTCTGAGTGATAGATTTCGGGATCCATGTGACCCGAGGTAAAATTCGTGAAAACGTCGGTATGGGCGGTTTCTGCATTTAAAAATTTCGGGATGGGCGGGATCGGGACTGAATATTTAGTCCCATGTCTAGTCCAAGTGATTGCTTTTTATAAGGCAAACACATTAACCTAAGGAATATTAGGGTTTAAATCTCTGTTCATACTGAAATTGCAAATTTGTTTAGTCAATCTGATTCAACGAAAGCCTTGTGATTGCCAAGCTTACGCACACTTTTCCCACGCATTTTGTATGAAATTAGATATGATGTTTATGTTAATCAAATTAAGCCTTCTCATTTCTCATGTGATAAAACAAAAAACATTTTAAAGTTTAATCACTTGCTGTCAAGGCCTTGTTAACCACATGCTAGTATGCGCCCATTAAACATATTTCCTGCCTATCCCAACAATTTTATGCTAAAGCAACAGCCGTCTGAAATTCCTATTACCGGAAGAAGCTTTACGCACTCACTCTCAATTGAAAAAAAGGCGCGCACGTTTACTCTCTATCGCTCTTCCGCTTTTTCTCTTTCGAAGCGCTTATTTTGAATCACTTTTGTAATTTCGCGCATTTTATAAGCGCTGCGCTTGTTTTTGCCTTCCTTCGCACCATACGCGTTTGTTTATTTACAAAAAAAAAAAAAAATCACAAAAACATTGCAACCTGCCACAACAAGGCTTTCTAATTAAAATCATAGTGCGTCAATTTGTTTGAGTGCAACCAATCTCTCTATTTCTCACGCTCTCACGCTCTCTCGCTATCGCTCTTTGGCTCCTTTACTTTTCGCTGTACCCGTTACATATCTATTCGTCGTCTCCGTTGTCGTTTGTCATCGGTTTGCTACTTTATACGCTTGAAGCTTTGTTTTTTTTTTTGTTTGCGTACTCAACATAAATTGTATATGTTTTTGTTTTTGTATCGTCTCTAGTCGGCGCGCACTGAGCTTTCATGAGTTAACAGTCCATTGTGCTTTCACGCTTCTATGATTCGTTTGTTAAATATCGAGAAGTGCAGTCACATCGTCACACACACACACACACACACACACACACACACACACACACACATACATGTGTACGTACTCAAATTGGTACATTTGTAGATTTCGGGAAATGCCTTTACGACTGACTCTTATCCTGTTGTCGTACACGTCCTCGCTGGCATCGTTCAGCGATGGCTCACATCTGTTTAGTCGGTTTTGAAGCGTGGAACGGCGCTGTTGCATTCGCGGCAAATAACGCGTCGGCGATAAGGCGAAAACGATACCACGAATAAGAAAGAATCAGGACAAATGTGAAAAAAGACGTCGGAAAAGTTGGAAGAAGAGCAAAAACAAAAAAAAAATAACAAAAACGACCGTGACGCGAATGTGTGTGGAAGCAGAAAAAAGCACAAAAATTAACGCGATACGAGCATTTTGAGGCTTCGCCTATGTTCAACAACAGTCGAACAGTTGTATGGCTTTCGAAGCGTTTAACCTAATTAATTGTAGTTAGATAATATCTCTCATTAATGTGCAATTTACGCGCGGATAGCCAAAAAAAAAACTAAAAAATCTACACAGACACACGCAAATATTTGGTATAACTAAATTCTCTGCGCACAAAAATGGATTAACATAAAATGTATGTCGCTTGGAGATATGTACATATGTATGTGAATAAAGATACTCATATGCATAAGAGCGGAGCGTGTGAAAATGAATGAATAGTCGCGCGTGTTAGAAAATAGGCAGTCAAACGCCTATAAGTAGGCTAATAAAATAAAAGAGAAGCAAAAAATCTCGACGTAG
>NW_023458555.1:18101082-18118945 GCF_013731165.1 Rhagoletis pomonella | reverse complement strand
ATAAGTAGGCTAATAAAATAAAAGAGAAGCAAAAAATCTCGACGTAGTCTACTAAAAAAAAAAAACAAAAAAACAAAAACTACAGGATTTAGCGGAACGAAGCTGAGGTTGAGCAGCTTTGAGTTGATGTTGAGATTGAGTATCTGCTGGCGCTATGCTGCTTGTATATACATACATATCTCAACAATCGTGATACTCGTTTAAGTACGCACATCCATACATACATAGGTATATATTTGTATACAGTTAGGTTACTATCGAAGCATTTGTATCTAAAGCTGATTTGTGGTATGCTACTTTAAACGCCTGTGCGTGTGAATAATAACACCACAATCACGACTGGCAGACAGACAGACGACTGGCAGGCAATATATAGCAAGCAAACTGCGTGTACTAAATTTATTGACAGTGAAGTATTTGTAGTGGGCTAAGAAAGAAGACAGGCAGAAACGGCGAGCGCAGCACATAGATAGTGAGTTTGGCAAGACGTTGGCTATATACATACATATGTATGTGCGTCTGTATGTACGTCTATGTTAGTTGCGAAGCAAGTTGCAAGTAGACCGGAAACAGTAGATGACGCGAGCAAAAAATTTTAGAAGAGATAGGAGGCAATATATATGTATGGAGCTAGTATGCTACGATGAATGCTGGAAAGACCGCAAGGCAATAGAAAACTTTGTTATTGGAGGCCAGAGGCAGCAGTTCAATGACTGATAAACGAGAGATGTGTATAGATAGGTGATGAAAGGTGGAGGAAGCACAGAACGAGGAGGGCAGTGGGAAGTTCAGAGATTGCTAAGGGTAAAGCATTTGAAGTCCATTGGAATGAGAACAATGTGGTAAGAAGGATATCCTGTGGCATAATTTTAAGCGCACCAATGCGAGAGGGCCCTGGCGCGTACGACCTTTTTGCGCAGGAAGGCGTTTCTTATACTTAACTTTTTTTGAATTTTTTCTACTTAATTTTTTTCTACGTACAAAATACTTTTGTTTGGCCCAAATGATAATTTCGCCCACAAGAAAAAATGCATTGTAACATGCGATAAAATATGATTTTTTTTTTTTTTTTTGTGTAACTAGGGATCTCTGCTCAATATTTTACCAGTTGATGCTTTGGGGGGGGACGGGGGGGAGAACAAATTTACATGGCAAAAACAATAATTTAGCCACATGAATCGTTATAAAACAAGCTTCAAACTTTGTGGAATATGAAAAAAAAAATACAATACAATTTCGTAAAATTTTTTACCTTTTTAATTAGATTTTATAGAAAGATTATGAGTATGCAGTCTTGTAGCTTATTCAATTGTAATGAATTGTATAACAAGGTGTAAGTTCGAAATAGCCAGGACTTACCGTTGATTTTTGGAATTTGGTTTTGTTGAAAGTGCTCATTTTCTTGCATAAAAAAAAATTCAAATATAGTTTGTATGAAATATCATCAGAAAAAAATGCCAAAAATTAACAGCTTCTTCACGCGTGACCTTTATTAAACTAAAATTGAATAGGCTGCAAAACTGCGCACCCAAAATATTTCTAAAAAATATAAAAAAAATGATTTTTTTTTTTAATAATGCGCAAAGTTCGAAACGGATTCTATCTCCTCCTCATATCTGCAGCTTCTGCAGAAATTGTTATACGGGGCTCCAAACCTGGCGGTCATGTGGCCAATGGTCCAGTGTCTCGTTAGTATTCCTGTGAGAAGCCTAACGCTTGGCGTTGAAAGCCTTAATAATTAGCATGTTCTTCGATGGTTGCACTGGTCACTCTCTCAACTTCCGACGACAGAAATCCCAGGGGAGGTTTTACGATCTGGGTCACTTCCTCAAGTCATACCTCAGATCCCTTTCTAGCACATTCGTCCGCTCCCTCATTTTTTGGGGAACCACTATGTCCGGAAATCCAGTAAAGATTTATTATGTGTGGCTGTACAGCTTGTAAAGATTCCTTGACGCATATCGAGTTAGTTGTTGCCGATGCTAAGGCTTTGATGGCAGCTTGACTGTCAACAACGAAGGCAAGTTTAGATTGAGCTAGGTCGACCTAGCAGACCAGCCGCCATGTAGAAAAAAACTGCAGTGATTTGGGAGTCTATAGGACTCTCTCAGAGATAACTCCTGGGGAGAAGACGTCAGATCCTGTTCCGATGTACATTTTGGAGCCTTCCGTGAAAATAGATATTTCGTCATCGCTGAGAGCTTTATTAAATGGATATCGAAATTTCGATCGAAGTCAGTTTCAGTGACCTGCTCGTCACAGATACTGTACTCCACACCTACTCCAAGTAAATGATAAATCTTTCAGACAATGCGTCAAAAGTAAGTGAGCGAAGGGTGATCGAAAGGAGATATTAAAGGATTTTAAGGAGCCTTGAAACTGTAAATTTTTCGTTAGGTTTGGTGTGCGTTTCCTCCACTATTTCTCAAATGGCGTATGCCAAGTTTAATTGAAGTAATAAATTGTTGGGTTCCTCCTGGAATCTTTAGATCGTTAATCTATTACCATGATATGGGAGTAAGGTTGGCGTTTTGACCACCCCTCTAAATTTATTGTCACCGAAATAACTACTGTGCCTCGGATAATATCAAATCTTTTGTTGACGACTTTTGGCTATCAACGTTGCTAGACGTCGTGTACTTCACAAAGGAAAGCTGTCTGAGACCTTCGCTGTTCATAGTAGGATTCGACAAGGTTACATAGTCTCACCTCTTCTCTTTATTTTGGTGTTTGGGAATGTGTTGGATGCTGCCATGAGGCCACTCCCCGACTACGTACTTCGATGGTCCAGTGCAGCACATTGACTAAGCTGATGACATAAATATGGCGCACCGTCTTTCTTTAATGTCTTCAATGGGTACATGGAAACAAAGGGCCAAGATTCCAAATATGCCAGCAAGGTGTAGTGGTGACTTGTTAAGTCTCCCACCAAGCTCTTGAGACTGTGAAGAATTTCACATGCCTTGTCAGCGAAGTTGCCCCCGTGGCGGCACTGATGAAGACATTGACCAGGAAATAAATAAGTAAAGCTAGAGCGGCCTTTGGCATGATGCATACGTTATGGCAAAAAAACAATCTAAGTTCCAACTTAAAGATGAGGCTTTTCAAATCGAATGTGCTCTCGATACTGCTGTATGCCAGTTTAGCCTAGAAAGCCACTACTGCAATAACCAGGCGTCGGCAAGTTTTCGTAAACAGATGTCTAAGAATGATTTACCGATTTTTTTGGCAGTATTGCAAAGAAGTCCTTGGAATGGAATTAGCTAATCGGCAGAGACCGACCTCCCGGCAGACCTGTGAAACGTGGAAGAAAACAGTCGATCGAGAGGCGAAGCAACTCGGGTTAAGGTGAAAGGAGCTTAAAGCGATTGCTAGTACTATTTAGATTTTGTCAAGGCGTAGTAGATGCCTTAAGTGCTGCTTGGGATTAAATGAAACGAAGAAGAGGATAGGAAGTTTAGTGGGCTTAACATCGGAGTTCACGTTTTAAGCTCTAATAAAGTCGATAAAGAAATCGAATGCGTAGATGTGGTGAAACAGCATATAATTGGCTGCATGCCGACCGTAAGCAATAAGCTCTGCGTACCACAAAAAGATGGAGCGAAAACAAAAATATATTTATGAAGCGATACTACTAAAACTATTACTGAACCATTTACTATAGGGCAAAAGTTGTCTATAAGGGAACTCATTTAGGTTGATGCAAAAATCGGTTTCTTGGGGTAATCCTTGATAAACCCTCACCTGAATATCAAACAAGGCGATGAGAGTCCTAACGAAGTTTGCTGACGACTCCATATTCCATATGCTCTATGCTAATATGCAGTTCCTAAACTAGAAATCTCTAATAACTTCAAGGTATCCACTGCGGATTGAGATCTCTGGAATACCGGGGCATGATAGACTAGATGGCAACGAAGAGGCGAACCGACTAGCAAAATATGGAGCCACAATGGTATTGCATGCACTGGAACCCTTTTGTGGGCTAGCCAAAGCACACATATAGGGTTTGGGGCGGTCATAAACAACTAGGAGGATAAAAAATTCAACAAGCATTACATTAAATGTCTTGGCCAGAGGCAGGCTCAGCGGTTCATTTGGCCATCGAAAAAACTCCTTAATTTAGGCGGCGAGAGCATTCGAACTACTACTGAGTATCTCACTTGGCACTGCTCCCTTTTCGAATACCTCAGTAAGTTGTATCTCTCTAACATGCACGTATGTCGCTATTGTGTGCTGGACGAAGAAACGCCAGAACATATTCTTTGGTAATGTGTTGCCTTTGGAATTGCTAGCCTACATTATGAGCCTTCACTTTTGGAGTGTACATACAGTATTGGCCAAATCTATAGCACCCGCATTTAAGAATGATATTGTTTGCCACTTATGTTTAATTATTAATTTTTAAGAATTTTCAATTAAAATACAAATCATTCTCTAACAAAATCGATATGTATAAACCCAAGTTTTAAACTTTGTAAAAGACTAAAAAAAATTCAACAAATTTTCACCCAAATTTGAAACTTTTTTCTCAGAAGTGTTAGATTTTGTTTGGGTACGCAGTCTCAAGCAGCTGAAAATTACCGTTGATTTTTTCGTTTTTTTTTGTCACATTTGTTTCAATATAACGAATAAAAGTAATTTTTAGCAAAAAAAACCGACTTAAAAAAATATATATATATGTATATAAATTTCATGATCCAATGATCGGATCTAAGTCAGATTAGTATGGGACCACCTCTGAGACTCCGATGCAAAACGAATTATCGAAATCGGTTGACGTGGTCCAAAGTTATGCGGTAACATACATACATAAAAAAAATATTTATATATTCCGACGAACTGATAACCAACCTCCTCCTTTTTTGGAAGACGGTTAAAAAGTGCTAAAAAAAATTAAAAAGAAATCAAGTCCTTCCGTTTTCAGCACTTCTTTTAAGTATCGACGACGACGACTAAGTTCAAATACTGAAGAAAAAAGTTTGCATATTCAAGTTACTGAGGGTGTTAGTTAGTTAACTATCTTTTTAGGTAGATAAAGTGATTTCAATATTTCAGGTCATTAAAATGTCAAAACATAAGACATATATATGTACATATCTAGTAAATACAAGCGCCAACAGCGTCCACCAAATATTAAATTGCTTTAATTTTCCTCCAAGCATTGCACCAATTCATGAACATTTCAGAAACCATACTTTTGTTGGTATGTGTGTGTGTGTGTGTGTGTGTGTATCTTTCATTAAAGCATTCAAGCAGTGAGAACTTGAGAAACTATGTATAATGAAGGTAACTATTCAACAAAGGAATGCTAATGAAGCAGGCCATAAATTATGGACTGTTCTTAATAAATAAAGGAGACAAGAAATGCGTAAGCTACAAGCAGTAAATAGGTAGCCAATTTATTGATGAGGCGGAAATATATAAATTCCTTGAGTGGGCGGAGCATGACAGCCGAAGTGTTCGATTAAAGCCAACGTTGAATCCCGTCCAAAGTTCGCGTAGCCACTGAAGTATTTCGAGAATCAGAAAATTAGTCAAGATGACAGCTAATCGCTTAACAGATGGAGTAACTACACAGCCAAGCAATTAATCAAAAAGAAAGCGTACTCAAGTTAATTACTTGCTAATTCCGACAATCAGTTGTATTCATAATTATTGAGGTGAATAAAAAACGACTTAGCGATAAATGTACTTTAGTGTATGTGTAGTGGAAGTGGGAAAAGTGTGCGGCAAGTAAACGGTTAGTGGCTTATTTAAGACAGTATTTTGATCACTACAAATTATTAGCTGGATAAAGAAGTTGGTAACTAAGTAAGGTTAACAACCATGCGGACAATGAAAACGTAGTACTATAGAGTATAAAAATACGTTTGTATTAGAGAAAGAAGGCCGCGGAAAAGAAGTAAAGATAGCAATGTACAATGAGCGGACTATAGAAGTTAAACTTATTTACATATATATGTACGCATTGGAGACAGGAAAAAGACGTTACTAAGCCTAGTAAAGGCGAAGTTATTCAAATATACTGTCTGATGTGTTATTTTCTCTAATTAAATGTTAAGTGATGCTCTTGCCTCAGAATCCGCATTGATGGAATTTTACTCTAAAAAGGCAAGAACTCTGCCTTGGTTGTTATTAGGTGTTTCAGCATTAAACATGGCTGGATGCTTCAGTCATTTTCGACTTCAATAAATTATTTTATTTGCGTCTGGGAAATGCAAAAATGTACCTAGTTATATACATATCTAAGCATTTGCTGAACTAGTTTGTGTTATGTAGACGCCTGAAATAATAAACAAAAGCTCAGCCATTTATGTTGCATACTTCTAGGCAGTGCCGGTTTTAGGATCTATGGGCCAGAGCTGTAAAACTGTGAAATCATATGAAATTAAAAATCATCAATTTTATGTTATTATGTTTTCATTGAATTTTTCCTTGTTGGGGAATGCGGCTTATAATTTTCCAATTCTACATTCACTCAAAGTAGATACGATTGCACACATTAACATATTCAAAGAAAGATTGAAAAAACTGAATGACGAAACATTAACTTTTAACACTGAATAAGCATTCAGATGAATGCAGCTTTTGCTATGTGTGCACACATTCATTCAGTACCAATCAATCGATATAAATATTCTAAATACACAAAACCCACTGAAAAATACGCAAGGTTGAATTTTATTGAAAAGATTTCAAAATTTCAACACGAAAAATAGTTTACTGAGCGTTATCATTAATTTGTTTCACTTAAATTTGTATAAATATTTATAATAAATGAATATATTAATTAGAGAAATATTTTTCTGCCAAGAATGTCATTATGAAAAATGTTAATTATTAACGATTTTTACATCTCTGTTTCGAAAATTGTCAGCTTTCTAAATAAGTATTACCAATGTACCAATAAAAGGTATGTGCAGAAATTATTACATATGTACATACCTATATATCGACGTTAAAATAAGTAAACAAATTTAAGCGCTTCTACTTCTAACTTTAGATATATACATTTTATTATTTATTTATAAAAATTCTTAATACAAGTTTCTTCGTACTTTTTTCTTCGCTATTGGGTCAAGCATTTAATAAAGATTCTAAAACCTGATTTGTGGGTTTACAATAAGTTGAAAATTATCAACTTTTCTCAAAAAAAGATTTAACAAATCTGTGTGCAGACCCCTTTTTATTTTAGTGTGGTAGAATCGAAAAAAATGTGGTAGATTTGAATAAGATGTGGTAGATTTTCCAATTCATATTTTATTGGGTATACATATCGCACACCGTCGTCAAAAGAAGCACAACTCAAAAATTAAATCGGGAAATATAATTGCTAGTGGATCGTACAGATTCCACGCAATTGGTGCAAAAACAAGTATAACATTAGTTTTCTAGTTAGAGAATATAATCATGAAGAAAATAATATTTTATTTGTATGCAAAATAATCGACCAAATTATTTTCCCATTGCATAATACTTTAGCAAATATAAATAGGCGTATTTTTGAAATATTAGAAAGTTAAGGCACAGATATATTTAAAGCAAAATTTATGATGTACCTTTTTAAAAATTTATTGATTAATTTTTATATTTCGAATTACAATTGAGTTGAAATTCTAGAGTTATGTGAAAATTGTAAACAAATCTTCTGTCTAAAAATGTGGTAGATTTTAAGCCTTGTGTGGTAGATGTGGTAGACACCCAAATTTAAAAAAAAATACGTGGTTGATCTACCACACATGTGGTAGAAGCTTGCACACTGTTCTAAACGTATGTTTTGAGCAAATTGATGTTTAAAGCTAGCAATATATCCCATGTCCATTTTCCAAAACTATAATAATAAACATGGCAGTTTTTTTAGCAATTTGGTTCCTGTAATTAAGGAAATATTGTAGTTTTGGCATTTTTCGAAATTACCATTTTATGAGAGGGACCAGGTTATTGTTCGACTTTTGTATTTTCATTACCCTGCTGCCCTAGATAAAAAAAAACCCTCGTACAGAATTTGGTTGAGATATCTCAACTTTTGCTAGAGTTATCGTGTACGCAAATAAACGGACATGGACTAATTATCTTTTCTTTTTATTCTGAGCATTTTTATGTATATATACATACATAAGTAGTACATACGAACATAAATGTATGTATCCATATCGATTAATTTTGGTTGTTCCAAATATACGTTATTTGAAAAAAAAGTTATGGTACCCTCTTGCAGAACTGCGTTGTAAATATGTTTAGGAAACATTTAAATTAATAGTTAATTAAAAAAGTTGCTCAAAGTAATGGAACTCCTCAACCCCTTTAAAAAAAAACAGGAACCCTTCTGAAATTTTGTTTTGAAAGTTTTCATATTTGAAAACTGAAAAAAATCACAGTATACAGCAAACCAGCCATTGACAATATGCTTATTTGAAAACTAATACTTGAAATGTTGTGAATATATAGGATTTTTTTGTCATTAACCCATAGGCAACAACTGGTGCAAAAGTACCTACAAATGTTTGTTGATATATTTGAAATGTAAATTTGAACAGCAAAATTCGTAAAACAAATTATAATAAAACAAAAATATTGTTAATTACTACGTGGGAGGTGGGCGTGGTTATTGGCAGATTTCGACAAAATTTAACACTAACCTAAATTATACCAAAGGCAACTTCGACAACGACTTTCGTTAAAATAACTAAATTTTGTTCGAGTTAGCGTGTTTACAAACAGAGAGGGCTGAACTAGTTCATCTCGTCATTCTGAATATATGTGTATATACGTACATACATTTTATACGGTTAACAAACGCGCTCGCTTATCTGCATAAACCGTCTTTACTTGCATTAATTCATGCATTATCCTCTTTCAAATGTGAATAATCGGCTGAACAAATACACACAAATTACGTGCATTTGAAAATTGGAGAGTTGTACCATAAGCTAAGTAATACTTCTTTTACCGCCTAATCGATGGGACCATTTTACAAAGTCAGCCCACCATTATTCACTCAAAGTTGTGTTCGGAACACGGTTTGACTTATGTAGGAACTGCATCCGGTCATAATTGCTAACGCTTCACGCTTCATTTGCTTGGAATTTCGTGTTTCTCGTTATTTTATTTTATGTGACTTGAAAATATTTTTCACTATAAGAAAATATTTAAATTTGATTTCATTTGGGTTAACGAAAACGACAACTGTGAAAAAATATCAACCAATACATTCAAACAAAATGTCAAATAAGCATGTTTACATTTTTTGTTTTGGCTACCTGGATCACTGTATACTGTGAAAAAAATATTTAATACAAAAATAATTGTGACAAATCAATTTTGTATATTCTTCTGATATGTATACATATCAAGATGTGTCTGTTTTGCTCTACGGTTGCGATAAGTTGCTTTGGAAATAAAATATTTGTTTTTGTTTCAATTCCAGATATGTTCAAACTTTAAAGTATAAAATATATCAACCCTGGGAACAAATTATTGGTACTGAATGGTAAAAAAAGTGTGCATTCATTCTAAATATACAATCATGTGTGAGTGCGAATGCTGCTGAACATTCACATTCTATACTGAATGGCAATCTAGCATTCAACAACAAAACACAGTTTGTTTGTTTTCAAATATTTTAAGCCACTCAGGAATGAAGTTTTTATTTATACAAACCAACAATCAACATTTTGAAAGGAATGCCGAGTGAATGCAGACTATGTTGATTCAATCATTTTACAGCTCTGCTATGGGCCCATATGCTATTTCCGTGGTGCGGGCCTCCTAGGTGTACTAAGGCAAACGGCGGCCACGTGTTTTCCGCACATTCTAGTTTTAAACAAGTTACAAGAAAAAATACGATTAGGTTTTTTTCTATAAAATCTAAAAACACATGCTATGTAAATTTTAAACCACGAAAGAAAAAAAAATATACTTTTTTAACTTTTCACATATGTACTGTTCCGGACAAAAGTATTGGTACAGAGAATTTTTCGCAATGTATGCAAAGTTTTATATTCTAATTGAATAAACAATATTTTTGAGTTTTGTGACCTAAGAGTCATTTAATCATTAAGTTCAAATATGAATTTATAAGTTTATTATATGTATGGCATTTTGTTTACTTTTATTTGTAAAACAACAGGGTTTTAACAAGACTTCGTCGAATCGGCGATCATCGTATATAAAATATGGTTAGCACTCTTTGGTTAAATTTTTAAGATATTATTTTATTTATCGTTTCTCTTATAATCAATATTTTAATTTAATTTTCAGATTTAACTTTTATAAATAAAAATATTATTTTTCTGATAATTATCTGCTTTGATTTAACATTTTTTTTCTAATTAAATTTTTAGAATTTCTTTTAAAAAGAAAAACAAAATATATATTCTTAATTTCATCTAATTTCTAAAAATAGATACATTTATTTTTGCTTTATTTTCATTTTATTTATTTTATTTTCTTTTATTTATTAAATGTCACTTTTTAATTAAAGAAAAAAAATAAATTTTTTTTATTTAATTTAATTTATAAACAAATATTGCTATTAATTTTTTTTTAATTTCACCGAATTTCTAAAAAAAGAAACATTAATTTTTGCTTTATTTTCGATTTATTTATTTATTTTATTTTCTTTTATTTATTAAATGTCATTTTAAAATTAGAAAAAATACATATTTTTTTTATTTAATTTAATTTATAAACAAATATTGCTATTACGTGAAATTTTGGCTTAAAAATTTTTTATCTCATAATAATTTTCTTTATTTATACTTTTTATAAATCATATATTTTTACAATTAAAAAAAATAAACCACGTTTCTTATTGAATAGTTGAATGAAGACAAATTCACTGTTTTGGCGAACACCAAATCGACACGAAAGTTGTACATGGACGGGTTTTTCATAGAATGCACAAAAGTTACCTAAAGTAACACCTCAAATTTGTAATTACAATGACTTATATCAAGGCTGTCAAAACTGCGTCCCACGGGAGTCAGTGGTATTATATATATATATACTTATTTTTACATTTCTATAACTTTTTTTTTATTTTTTTTAAATTTTCATGTGGCGCGGGCCCCTACGCTAGCGCCTATGTAGCCTGTGTTAAATCTGGCCCTGTTTCTAGGCGTATAATTTGCTTAAGCAACAAATAGGTGAAAGTAATAGTTCGTCTCTATAACGCCCTTTAAAAAAATGGTCTTCCAATTTAAAAATTTTTTGCACACTTGAGTTGTGGGATATTTGTTGTAATACGTACACACAAACATATCGTCGTTTAAAGTACAAAACCGCGTATTGTGGTTCTTCAAAACCTCGTAACTGACATTTGTGGCAAAAAAGATACTTGATTACCGTTAGCTTCTGGCATCAAGCCCTTATCCATTTAAACATACTAAAATATCTATGTGTATTTAGACATAAGAAGAAGAGATAGGTAGGGATAAAAGAGAGAACCATATTCATTTCTGAATATTTATGTTGGTTT
The DNA here is from genome assembly GCF_013731165.1 of Rhagoletis pomonella. NCBI lineage: Eukaryota > Metazoa > Arthropoda > Insecta > Diptera > Tephritidae > Rhagoletis > Rhagoletis pomonella. The sequence goes on along the minus strand of NW_023458555.1, from coordinate 18,107,463 downwards.
TGGGCAGCCTATGGTAAAATATAGCTAAATATATGAATGTATTTTAGTGACTTCTTAAGCGGCTTATTACTCGTCGTATGCTCATTTGTTTGAAACGTTATGCATTTAAATTAAAAAGAGATCTATAAAAATTTTTTTTTTAGTGTGCGTGGAAAAGGTGTTGGTTGGGTTGGCTACATTAGCTCACTATTAGTTAAAATGCCCGTCTGCTAAAAAATGGGCCAAAGTGAACTTGAAACTCTGACATTGGAGCGGAAACTTTTTTTGAAAGTAAAATATCCTTGAACTAAGCTTTTGGACTAAAAGCTGTTGTTAAAAGCTAGCGGCTGCCATCCTAGACTGCCCGACGCGGGATAGTATACTCACCCAAACTTTTGGATACTTTTATTAATGAGAGTGGCGAAGAGTATTCTTGGAAAATCTTATACTATTTGCTATGGTGACAGAATCTTTAAATATCCTCATAGAATTAGCCAAACAATTTTAGATTTTAGATGAATTTCCATCGTTTTCACTGCCCCAGAGCCCCCTATCTCAATATAAATTCAATATATCGGCAGCTGAGATAGTGCGTCCTTCAACCAAATTCTGAAGTAGGTCGTTTATCAGCCAATTTATGAGATAGGGATCAGCCTTTGATAACGTAAAATTATGTTCTAGGTTTTCAATGTGACGTCAGGATTTGTTTAAAAGGACTTTGGAATTACAATGATATGATGCCTTAGAAATCCAGTGCAATGTAGAAAAACTATATCGGTATCAAATAAAAGAGAACATTCACTAGAATAGAAAACAATTAAATTTTTTGGTCTTCAAAGTCTAATGTTCTTTTCATTACGTTTTTTATCCTAATTATTTGTGGATGTGGTTGTGTACATTTTAGTCCTTAACTCATATTTCTTCTGGAGTTTAATGAGCGACAAAAACCGCAGCGTTTTTGCATTTCTGACAACCATGCAGAGGTGATAAATGTTGGTTAACGTTGTTACAGTGCCCATCAACCAATTTTTAACTTGACTAATTTTTGTTGTAAACTTTTACATTCATTCTATTCCGTTTTCGCACTACCGGACTCCAGCATCTTTTTAGGCGAGGTAGTTATCACAGCAATGTTGCTGTTATGTTGTGAGGCGGCTTAAACCAAGTTCCATTTAAGGTGCAACAATGGGGATGTCTATATAAATACTGACAATGGGAGCAAAGCGCCACAATTAAGAGAGCTCTGAGGCTTAGGGCACCTGAGAGGTTTTCGAACAACTAACAGGGGTCATATTTCCATTCGGGATGGAGTATAGAAGTTTAGATTATTCGATCATAAAAGTTGAATTTGACCGCAACTTCGAAAACCATTACTCGACATTAGTGATTGGTAACATAAAATAGTTCCAAGCGGTTTGAAACCACAATTGTTTGTATAATTGATATCGGAATAGTACGTATTTGACTTCCTCTCCCAGAAACATTATTTTGGGAAGGCTTATAGGCCTTCAGATTACTTCAACGAATACCGTGCTGAAATACATACATATATGCGATTAACGTGGCGACGAAACTGATAAGCATGATCGATGTAGCTCCATAAAAACTTGCCTTTATTGTAGGCAGTCAAGCTGTTGTCAATACGCAGCAATCGGCCACGAATTTCTTAATATGCGTTCAGGAATGCTGAGTATCTCAAGAATATGTCTTTGAGAGCAAGGTGGTATTCCAGGCAATGAGCAAGTAATCGAGTGCGTGAAACGGTCCAAAGCATACCGGCACCCCTGTGATTACTATATTTACAAGTTGAGGAGATGACCAGAGCAGGTAGCAACAACAGATTGACTAACTTGCACCATATCTCGTCCACTCTGGCCACTGCTGCGTAAACGAAGAATATGGAGTTGGCTACTTAAGGCGCCAATATTCGGCTTTCAATGGCATATTAATGGCACACTCTAACAAGAAGAAACTTCCCTCATTGGATGATTTTCAACTACCGACCACTGACAAGGTGAAGTATCAGGGCTTGATAATTTACAGCAAGCTTTCTTGCAGGACGAACATTGAGGAAAGTATAAAGAAGGCATCGGTAGTCTTAAATTACTGTAGAGGCGCCAATTCCAAGCAAAGGATTCGCTGACCGAAGGGTCATGAATGCTTCATCACCCACGTCCTAGCGAGGGAGGATTGGCCTAGGTGAAGTATCTGGAGCAAAGGCGATGATAACATATTTACGAATGAATCGAAAATGGATATAAAGGTGGATGCTTGTGTGAAATACTCTCCACCAAACTCAAATTTGGGCTATCGCCTCACTGCGGTGTTTTCCAATCAGAGAAAGCCCCAAATTAGGAAGCAGCAGATTGGATGCTTAGGAATATAAAAAATTGCAAATAAGTTAACAGACATTCCACTGGACAAGCAGAAATCAAAAGGCCTTTTGCTCTTTGATGATATGCTCGAAAACGGACAAGGAATGCCTGACTTGTCTTTTAACTGCATACGATTTTTTTACTCTCAAGCAATTCACAGCGATATCGCAGAAAACTGCATGGCCGATAAGCTGGCAAGGCAGCGCATTATTGAGGAACTGTCAAGGCTGATTACATGTTTTCTACTTCTGGAAAAATGAGTTTTCTTCAACTCAGCAAGCGCTGGAAGAAATGCCTGAATTGCAAGGACGCTAGGTCCTTCTGATCACGCGTTGACCGGCGTTGGAGAAGGGAGCTCCTGAAGCTGTGCAAATTATAGCTTTATTTGTCCCATCCGAATTTTTGCGACAGTGCACAACATAACCTCATTTCCCTACTACCATCAGCTATTTGGAGAATTACGAGGTGGCATCACTCAAACATCTACTCTCAGCTGCCCAGCCTTCCCTTGCTTAAGGTTTAAACAACTTGGGTCTCACATAATTCTTCTCATTCCTGAGCAGTTTTTCGGCACCGAAACCAGCCACACTAGGAACTTTCTTGTGGCAGTTGAGGGTCTCTCTACTACACACTCTAAAGAGTAACCATTCAATTACCTCTTCTCCTTTCTCGTGTATCCTTACCCCTCGCCAATCGCCACACAAAAGACAGTTAATATACTAGCCTAAGAGAGTCACCACCACATGAAGACATCCATACTAAACTAACCTTGCCCAACCTGGTCATTTTATACAAAAAAAGTACGTACTATAGAATTAGGCACGTCGAGGCTATCAAAAGATCAAAAATAAGGATTCATTGTAGTTCTCTTTTTTTCTTATTTGTCCGCCAAGAAATTCGTGTATATTTGCCAAGCGCCACCGATTTTTTTGTTTTTTACCCTTTCCTTCAAACCTTTATACAACCCACTTTAAATCATCCATTCCATTAAAAAAAAAATTTAGTTGTCGATTTTGTTAAGCAAAGAATATTTTATATTTAATATATAGGCCATAATCCACAAACCTCAGCTCACCCAGTCTCAGCGGCTAAATCCTGCACCCCCTAACTATAACAAATTGTGTGCAAAAGATTTATAATCAAATTTTGAATTGTCATAAAGCCAAATAAAGGAGGCCAAAATATACATGAATATATAAAATACATACATACAAATGAATGCTAACTCAAATAGGAGTTGTTTTTGAGGCAATGTGCCCGGATGTGTGCGTGCAGTGAACAAATAGGCAGCGCAGAACGGAAGTGATGATGAAGTAGGCGCCAACATATGCAAATTAACTACAAGCCACGAATATTTGAATAAACAAAGTGTAAGAAAAAATAAACAAAAATCGAAATTATTAAAAAATATGTATGTATGTACATCAAGGCCGCGCGCCTTAAAGTATGCTAAACACTATTGAAAACAACAGCAGCAATAATAATTACAAGCAACGAAAGTGATGCATTTTACCGAGTGCGAATTACCGTACATTTTGCAAATTACTTTTTTTCAAAGGTGAGTTTGTATGTATGCAAGTGTATTTAGGCAGGTAAAGCTGCACAGAAATAATTATAAGTGCGACAAAAATAATTAAAATTGCCATTGTAGTGTGCAGTTCGCTGGTTGGTTGGTTGGTTGGCTGGTTGGCTGGCTAGATGGCCGGCAGTATTGTGCCGCATTATGAGCTTGTGACTAGGCATTTGGCAACATTTCAGCAAGCTTTACACTTACACACACACACACACACACACATACATACATACATACATTTGCGTAAATACATTTAAGTAGTAGCACCTGCTCTTACCGCCTGACAATCTAGCCAAACAATGCACCGCAGACAATGCACACAAATAGATGAGCGTGTGCAGCTACAGACAGACACACACACATACACACATACACGTGCGCACAGAAAATATGCAGCCACGCAGCCACAGACAATGGAAGACAAACAAATTAATTGCTGCCTATATAGACAATAGCAGGAACTGTTGTACATACTACATACATACACACAGATATTTACATGCAAACATGCATACACTTACAAACATACATACATACATATTTATGCTTTGCGGCTGCGATACGTTCTGTAGGACAATAGCATAAATTTTCACAATGGCCTGCAGCAAATGTTAATTACTCATACGCCGTGTTGTGCCAACAAAAAGCAAGTCGGCCAGCAATGTAGGCGAGTAGAGCGTGTAAGCGTCGGTCGGATGAGCAAGCAGATAGACAGACCAACAGATAGATATACAGACAAACAGACAGACAGATAAGCATTTGGTTACAAAAGCATTGTGAGAGGCGTGTATACTAAGTAAAAAATGGGTTGGTGTGCGTTCGATTGGAGGGGGCGGAAGGAGGCCGCGCAGAGAAGAGCGGGCATGCAAGTGTGTACGAGAAAATGAGATCGATAGGAAGGTGCTACGGAAAGTGCGCTTTTGCATGGTTGTGTGCGTGTGTGTGCGAGTTGCCTTTACGCAAAAGTATGCTACGCAAACAGAGTCTCAGTGCGCGAGACAGAGCGAGAGAGAGAGAGCGTGTGTGAGGTGAAGAGGTGATGGCGCCGCGCTTAAACTGTCTTTATCAATGGATTCTAATCAATGCGACGACAAAACACATTCAACGCAATCAGCACGCATGCACACACATTAATAAAATTTGGAATTTTGTCTGGTATACGGTGTATGGTTAAGTGGGACAGGGGAAGGCAGGGCGGGCGGCCCAGCGGATGTGTAATCGTGAGGCGGCGTATGTGGTTGAAAGATTAAGCGGTCAGACGGGCAGGTGCGCACACAAAAAATGCAATGTGGCTGCGGCTTGAAATCGGTAAATTAATATACATACGTATATAAAAACGCGATTTTAATTGATTGCCTTAGCCCTTAACTACCGATGGGTCTAAAGGAGTTACTTTTAAAGCTGTGGTTTTATTGAATAAAGTCTATTAATACAGTGGGTATTTTTGAAAAATATTGCCAGTTATTAATCTAAATTGAAAACCTGAAAGGCCTGAATTTCCTTATTTGTCTGCTGAAAAGTATAAAGGAGCAGCCTTTGAATCAACCAAATTGGGGACACCCTTTTATATCCCTTCTTTATTGAGTTCTCCCATCCGAATAGTAAGTTTGGCCGTGTTTAGGCTACCAAAAACTCGTAAAATGACCAGGTTCCAGTTTACTTCGCCATTTTTTTACGATTTCTGAAAAAATTGCTTTCTTGTATGTATTTTTGACACTGTCAGTAGACAGTGCAATTTTTTCAGAAATCGTAAAAAAATGGCGAAGTAAACTGGAACCTGGTCATTTTACGAGTTTTTGGTAGCCTAAACACGGCCAAATACGGCCACGAGTTTTTCAAAATGAATTTTTGCAAAATGTAGTAATTAAGGACTATTTCAAATTACAGATCGTTTATCATTAGGGTGAACTGTTCATTTATGTAACAATTTTTAACTTTCTGTGCTAGAAAATTTCGTGTCTTAAGGCTTTCGTTTACTTTATTTGCATAAATATCTTTCAGTTATTTTTTGATTAATTTTTATATTCAACTATTTTAAACTAATGAAACGCTATGAGAAAAATTTTGTTCTCGCCTACTTTTTTCGCGAATAGTTTTGAGTAGATTTGTTCCCGTTTCGTTCACTGTCAGAAAGTTCCTGACACTTAAGTTCCCAAACTGTGCTTCGAGAGCAAGCCGTTTTAATATTAGGCAAAATGTTCTGGCGGCCTTTGTTCTCATTTTGTTCTCTTAGAAATTTTCCCGATAGAATTGCTCACATTTTGTTCTCATTGAGAATACCTCGACAGTGTAGTTGGAACAAAACTAAGAAAAATACATTTTGTTTCGCTCATACATTTTCATCTCGGTTCCAGATTAAAACCTGTTCTTTTACGAAAAAACAATTAAGCTACTAACGAATTAAATCGGTGAATAAATAAAATAGTGGAGAAGAGGCAAATGAAAGTGCGCAAT
>NW_023458555.1:18100431-18100982 GCF_013731165.1 Rhagoletis pomonella | reverse complement strand
AAAAAAATCACCCGTTATATCTATCTGTTGGTCTGTCCGTCTATCTGCTTGCTCATCCGACCGACGCTTACACGCTCTCTACTCGCCTACATTGCTGGCCGATTTGCTTTTTGTTGGCACAACATGGCGTATGAGTAATTAACATTTGCTGCAGGCCATTGTGAAAATTTATGCTATTGTCCTACAGAACGTATCGCAGCCGCAAAGCATAAATATGTATGTACGTATGTTTGTAAGTGTATGCATGTTTGCATGTAAATATCTATGTGTATGTACAATAGTTCCTGCTGTTGTCTATATAGGCAGCAATTAATTTGTTTGTCTTCCATTGTCTGTGGCAGTGTGGCTGCATATTTTCTGTGCGCGCGTGTGTGTGTGTGTGTGTGTCTGTTGGTGCATACGCCCATCTATTTGTGTGCATTGTCTGCGGTGCATTGTTTGGCTAGATTGTCAGGCGGTATGAGCAGGTGCTACTACTTAAATGTATTTACGCAAATGTATGTATGTGTGTGTGTGTGTGTGTGTGTGTGTGTGTGTGTGTGTGTGTGTGT
>NW_023458555.1:18088145-18100421 GCF_013731165.1 Rhagoletis pomonella | reverse complement strand
TGTGTGTGTGTGTGTGTGTGTGTGTGTGTGTGTGTGTGTGTGTGTGTAAGTGTAAAGCTTGCTGAAATGTTGCCAAATGCCTAGTCACAAGCTCATAATGCGGCACAATACTGCCGGCCATCTAGCCAACCAGCCAACCAACCAACCAGCCAGCGAACTGCGCACTACAATGGCAATGTTAATTATTTTTGTCGCACTTATAATTATTTCTGTGCAGCTTTACCTGCCTAAATACGCTTGCATACATACAAACTCACCTTTGAAAAAAAGTAATTTGCAAAATGTACGGCAATTCGCACTCGGTGAAATGCATCACTTTCGTTGCTTGTAATTATTATTGCTGCTGTTGTTTTCAATAATGTTTAGCATACTTTAAGGCGCGCGGCCTTGATGTACATACATACATATTTTTTAATAATTTTTATTTTTGTTTATATTTTCTTACACTTTGTTTATTCAAATATTCGTAGCTTGTAGTTCATTTGCATATGTTGGCGCCTACTTCATCATCACTTCCGTTCTGCGCTGCCTATTTGTTCACTGCACGCACACATCCGGGCACATTGCCTCATAAAGAACACTGCTATGCGTTAGTATTCATATGTACATATGTATGTATGTATATATTTTATATATTCATGTATATTTTGGCCTCCTTTATTTGGCTTTATGACAATTCAAAATTTGATTATAAATCTTTTGCACACAATTTGTTATAGTGAGGGGGTGCAGGATTTAGCCGCTGAGACTGAGTGAGTTGAGGCTTGTGGATTATGGCCTATATATTAAATATAAAATATTCTTTGCTAAACAAAATCGACAACTAAATTTTTTTTTAATGGAATGGATGATTTAAAGTGGGTTGTATAACGGTTTGAAGGAAAGGGTAAAAAACAAAAAATCGGTGGCGTTTGGCTAATGCAAATATACACAAAATTCTAGGCGGACAAATAAGAAAAAATGAGAACCACAATGAACCTCTCTTTCTGATCTTTTGATAGGCCCAATTCTATAGTATGTGCTCAGGAATGAGAAGAATTATGTGAGACCCAAGGTGTTTAAACCTTAAGCAAGGTAAGGCTGGGCAGCTGAGAGTAGATGTTTGAGTGATGCCACCTCGTCATTCTCCAAATAGCTGAAGGTAGTAGGGAAATGAGGTTATGTTTAGCATTGCCGCGAATGGAACAAATAAAGTTATAATTTGCACAGTTTCAGGAGCTCCCTTCTCTAACGCCGGTCAACGCGTGACCAGAAGGACCTAGCGTCCTTGCAATTCAGGTATTTCCTCCCGCGCTTGCTGAGTTGAATAAAACTAATTTTTCTAGAAGTAGAAAACATGCAATCAGCCGTGACAGTTCCTCAATAATGCGCTGCCTTGCCAGCTTATCGGCCATGCAGTTTTCTGCGATATCGCTGTGAGTTGCTTGAGAGTAAAAAAATCGTATGCAGTTAAGAGATAAGTCAGGCATTCCTTGTCCGTTTTCGAGCATATCATCAAAGAGCAAAAAGCCTTTTGATTTATGCTTGGCCAGCGGAATGTCTGTTAACTTATTTGCAATTTTTTATATTCCTAAGCATCCAATCTGCTGCTTCCTAATTTGGGACCTTCTCTGATTGAAAAACACCGCAGTGAGGCGATAGCCCAAATTTGAGTTTGGTGGAGAGTACTTCACACAAGCATCCACCTTTATATCCATTTTCGATTCATTCGTAAATATGTTACGATCGCCTTTGCTCCAAATACTTCACCTAGGCCAATCCCCCCTCGCTAGGACGTGGGTGATGAAGCATCCATTCGGACTCAGAGTCGGTTATCGGTTTGCGTCGAGATGAACTCGAAGCTTTACATAAGTCCGAAGTGACCCTTCGGATCCTTTGCTTGTAATTGGCGCCTCTGAAGCAATTTAAGACTACCGGCGCCTTCTTTATACTTTCCTCAATGTTCGTCCTGCAAGAAAGCTTGCTGTCAATTATCAAGTCCTGATACTTCACCTTGTCAGTGGCCGGTAGTTGAAAATCATCCAATGAGGGAAGTTTCTTCTTGTTGGAGTTTATGCCGCGCCCCAGTTTTCTAACAAGTACAAGTATGGAAGATATTTCGATCTCCTTCGGTGGAGATGGTTCCATTAGAAGCCAGACCTAGGCTCGGGAGGGCAAAATCAAATCACCTTTCCAGTTTGGCTGAGTTTCAAGGCCTTCTGACTCAGCTTCTCTTAGAAATTGTGATTGTGATTGCAAATAGAATTTACCTCCAGATACTCATTGAAACCCTACTGTGACTGTTCAAGAGTTCAGTGTGAATTTGATTTTCTTGCGAATCTAATTAACCCCTATAAGGAAGCTCTCTGAAGCTTTCTAAGACCTCAAAAAGTGGTTATCTAGAATTTTAAGTCATTCGGGAACTCTCATTTGAAATTCTGGGTAGATTCTATATCTTCGTTTTCTTGACAGCTTCCGGTGTGCCATTAATATGCCGTTGAAGGCCGAATATTTGGTTGTAAGAGCCTTAAGTAGCCAACTCCATGTTCTTCATTTAAGGAGCAGTGGGCAGAGTGGACGAGATATAGTGCATATGTGCAAGTTAGTCAATCTGTTGTTGCTACCTGCTCTGGTCATCTCCTCAACTCGTAAATACAGTAACGACAGGGGCGGCGACACACTTTGGACCGTTGCACGCACTCGCTTACTTGCTCATTGCCTGGAATACCACCTTGCTTTTAAGGACATATTCTTGAGATACTCGGCATTCCTGAACGCATATTAAGATATTCGTGGCCGATTGCTGCGTATTGACAACAGCTTGACTGCTTACAATAAAGGCAAGTTTTGATGGAGCTACATCGATCATGCTTATCAGCTTCGTTGCCAAGTTAATCGCATATATTTCAGCATGGTATTCGTTGAAGTAATCTGAAGGCCTATAAGCCTTCCCAAAATAATGTTTCTGGGAGAGGAAGTCAAATGCATGCTATTCCGATATCAATTATGCAAACAATTGTGGTTTCGTAATCGCTTGAAACTATTTTATGTTACCAATCACTAATGTCGAGTAATGGTTTTCGAAGTTGCGGTCAAATTCAGCTGTTATGATCGAATAATCTCATCTTCTATACTCCATCCCGAATGGAAATATGACCCCTGTTAATTGTTTGAAAACCTCTCAGGTGCCCTAAGCCTCAGAGCTCTCTTAATGGTGGTGCTTTGCACACCATAAAATATATCGCAACATTGCTGTCGCCTAAAAATATGCTGGAGTCCGATAGTGCGAAAACAGAATAGAATGAATGTAAAAGTTTACAAAAAAAAATGAATCAAGTTAAAAATTGGTTGATGGGCACTGTGACAATGTTAACCAACATTTATCCACTCTGCATGGTTGTCAGAAAACTCTGCGGTTTTTGTCGCTCATTAAACTCCAGAAGAAATATGAGTTAAGGACTAAAATGTACACTACCACATCCACAAATAATTTAGGATAAGAAACGTGAAAAGAACATTCGACTTTGAAGGCCAAAAAAATTTAATTGTTTTTAATTCTAGAGAATGTTCTCTTTTATTTGATACTGATACTGATCTACATTGCATTGGATTTCTAAAGCATCATAATGTTGTAATTCCAAAGTCCTTTTAAAAAAATCCTGACGTCATATTGAAAATCTAACACGTAATTTTACGTTATCGAAGGCTGATCCCTATCTCATAAAATGGCTGATGAACGACCTACTTCAGAATTTGGTTGAAGAACGCACTATCTCAGCTGCCGATATATTGAATTTATTTTGAGATAGGGCGCTCTGGGTCAGTGAAAACGATGGAAATTCGTTTAAAAATCTAAAATTGTTTGGCTAATTCTATGAGGATATTTGAAGAATCTGTCACTATAGCAAATAATATAAGATTCTCCAGGAATACCCTTCGCCACTCTCATTAATAAAAGTATCCAAAAGTTTGGGGTGCAAAATGAGTATACTACCTCGCGTCGGGCAGTCTGGGAGGACAGCCGCTAGCTTGATCCTCCTCCCGCCCGGGTGCGACGTGCCTGTTACAAACCAATAAAGCTTTTAGCAACAGCTTTTAGTCCAAAAGCTTAATTCAAGGATATTTTACTTTCAAAAAAAGTTTCCGCTCCGATGTCAGAGTTTCGAGTTCACTTTGGCCCATTTTTTAGCAGACGGGCATTTTAACTAATTGTGACCTAATGTAGCCAACCCAACCAACACCTTTTCCAGTCACACTAAAACAAAAATTTGTATAGATTTCTTTTTAATTTAAATGCATAACTTTTCAAACAAATGAGCATAAGACAAGTAACAAGCCGCTTAAGAAGTCACTGAAATACATACATATATTTAGCTATATTTTACCCAAAACCAACATAAATGTTCAGTAATGAAAAATAAGCTCTACCTTATATCATTTATTTAATATTTTTTCCGTAGTACATACATACATATCGTCGTTTAAAGTAAAAAACCGCATATCAAGAAAATGTAAAGCCTCGTATTTGAGGCTGCCACAATTTTATAGGAGAGAGTAAAACTTGTCTTATTTCAAAACGGTTCTCTCTTTTATGCCTACATATCTCTTCTTCTAATGTCTAAGTATCGATATTTTAGTATTAATGGATAAGGGCTTGATGCCAGGAGCTAACGGTAATCAAATATCTTTTTTTTGGTACAAATGTGAGTTACGAGGCTTTGAAGAACCACAATACGCGGTTTTGTATTTTAAACGACGATATGTTTGTATGTATGTATTACAACGAATATCCCCACAACTCAAGTGTGCAAAAAAATTCTAAATTGGAAGACTTTTATATAAATAAATTGTTGCCTCTTTCCATTTTTTTAAAGGGCGTTATAGAGACGAACTATTACTTTCACATATTTGTTGCTTAAGCGAATTATACGCATAGAAACAGGGCCAGATTTAAGCACAGGCTACATAGGCGCTAGCGTAGGGGCCCGCGCCACATGAAAATTTAAAAAAAATAAAGAGAAAAGTTATAGAAATGTAAAAAAATTATATATATATATATATATAATCGGGATTATACCACTCACTCCCGTGGGACGCAGTTTTGACAGCCTCGATCTAAGCCATTGTAATTACAAATTTGAGGTGTTACTTTAGGTAACTTTTGTGCATTCTATGAAAAACCCGTCCATATACAACTTTCGTGTCGATTTGGTGTTCGCCAAAATAGTGAATTTGTCTTCATTCAACTTTTCAATAAGAAACGTAGTTTATTTTTTTTTTTTTTTTGTAACAATATACGATTTATAAAAAGTATAAATAAAGAAAATTATTATGAAATAAAAAATTTTAAAGGCAAAATTTCACGTAATAGCAATATTTTGTTTATAAATAAAATTAAATAAAAAAATATATATTTTTTTAATTTTAAAATGACGTTTAATAAATAAAAGAAAAGAAAATAAATAAATAAAATGAAAATAAAGCAAAAATAAATGTATCTATTTTTAGGAATTAGGTGAAATTAAAAAAATTAATGGCAATATTTGTTTATAAATTAAATTAAATAAAAAAATATTTTTTTTTCTTTAATTAAAAAGTGAAATTTAATAAATAAAAGAAAATAAAATAAATAAAATGAAAATAAAGCAAAAATAAATGTATCTATTTTTAGAAATTAGATGAAATTAAGAATATATATATTTTTTTCTTTTTAAAAGAAATTCTAAAAATTTAATTAGAAAAAAAATGTTAAATCAAAGCAGATAATTATCAGAAAAAAAAAAGTTTATAAAAGTTAAATCTGAAAATTAAATTAAAATATTGATTATAAAAGAAACGATAAATAAAATAATATCCTAAAAATGTAACCAAAGAGTACTAACCATATTTTACATACGATGATCGTCAATTCGACGAAGTCTTGTTAAAACCCTATTGTTTTACAAGTAAAAGTAAACAAAATGTCACACATATTATTAAACTTATAAATTCATATTTGAACTTAATGATAAAATGACTCTCAGGTCACAAAACTCAAAAATATTGTTTATTCAATTAGAACATAAAACTTTGCATACATTGCGAAAAATTCTCTGTGCCAATACTTTTGTCCGTGAAAGGTGAAAAGTTAAAAAAGTATTTTTTTCATTCGTGGTTTAAAATTTACAAAGCATGTGTTTTTAGATTTAAAAAAAAAAATCTAATCGTATTTTTTCTTGTAACTTGTTTAAAACTAGAATGTGCAGAAAATCCGTGGCCGCCGTTTGCCTTAGTACACCTAGGGGGCCCGCACCACGGAAAGAGCATATGGGCCCATAGATCCTAAAACCGGCACTGCCTAGAAGTATGCAACATAAATGGCTGAGCTTTTGTTTATTATTTCAGGCGCCTACTTATCACAAACTAGTTCAGCAAATGCTTAGATATGTATATAATTAGGTACATTTTTGCATTTCCCAGACGCAAATAAAATAATTTATTGTAGTCGAAAATGACTGAAGCATCCAGCCATGTTTAATGCTGAAACGCCTAATAACAACCAAGGCAGAGTTCTTGCCTTTTTAGAGTAAAATTCCATCAATGCAAATTCTGAGGCAAGAGCATCACTTTACATTTAATTAGAGAAAAGAACACAACAGACAGTATATTTGAATAACTTCGCCTTTACTAGGCTTAGTAACGTCTTTTTCCTGTCTCCAATGCGTACATATATATGTATATAAGTTCAACTTCTATAGTCCGCTCATTGTACATTGCTATCATTACTACTTTTCCGTGGCCTTCCTTCTCTAACACAAAGGTACTTGTATATTCTGTACTACAACGTTTTCATTGTCCGCATGGCTGTTAACCTTACTTAGTTACCAACTTCTTTATACAGCTAATAATACTGTCTTAAATAAGCCACTAACCGTTTACTTGCCGCACACTCAGCCTTTCCCACTTTCCTCTACACTTGCACTAAAGTACATTTATCACTAAGTCGTTTTTTATTCACCTCAATAATTATGAGTACAACTGATTGTCGGGATTAGCAAGTAATTAACTTGAGTACGCTTTCTTTTTGATTAATTGCTTGGCTGTGTAGTTACTCCATCTGTTAAGCGATTAGCTGTCATCTTGACTAATTTTCTGATTGTCGAATTACTTCAGTGGCTACGCGAACTTTGTACGGGATTCAACGTTGGCTTTAATCGAACACTTCGGCTGTCATGCTCCGCCCACTCAAGGAATTTATATATTTCCGCCTCATCAATAAATTGGCTACCTATTTACTGCTTGTAGCTTACGCATTTCTTGTCTCCTTTATTTATTAAGAACAGTCCATAATTTATGGCCTGCTTCATTAGCATTCCTTTGTTGAATAGTTACCTTCATTATACATAGTTTCTCAAGTTCTCACTGCTTGAATGCTTTAATGAAAGATATACACACACACACATACCAACAAAAGTATGGTTTCTGAAATGTTCATGAATTGGTGCAATGCTTGAGGGAAAATTAAAGCAATTTAATATTTGGTGGATGCTGTTGGCGCTTGTATTTACTAGGTATGTACATATATGACCTGAAATATTGAAATCACTTTATCTACCTGTAATGATAGTTACCTAACTAACACCCTGAGTAACTTGAATATGCAAACTTTTTTCTTCAGGATTTGAACTTATCCGTACTTCCGGCATCGACTAAGCTTCATTTTCATTTTATTTTGAAGAATCGCCGATACTTAAAAGAAGTGCTGCAAACGGAAGGACTTTGATTTCTTTTTAATTTTTTTAGCACTTTTTAACCGTCTTCCAAAAAAGGAGGAGGTTATCAGTTCGTCGGAATATATGTATATTTTTTTTTATGTATGTATGTTACCGCATAACTTTGGACCACGTCAACCGATTTTGATAATACGTTTTGCATCGGAGTCTCAGAGGTGGTCCCATACTAATAATATATATACATATATATATTTTTTTTAAGTCGGTTTTTTTTGCTAAAAATTACTTTTATTCGTTATATTGAAACAAATGTGACAAAAAAAAACGAAAAAATCAACGGTAATTTTCAGCTGCTTGAGACTGCGTACCCAAACAAAATCTAACACTTCTGAGAAAAAAGTTTCAAATTTGGGTGAAAATTTGTTGAATTTTTTTTAGTCTTTTACAAAGTTTAAAACTTGGGTTCATACATATCGATTTTGTTAGTGAATGAATTGTATTTTAATTGAAAATTCTTAAAAATTAATAATTAAACATAAGTGGAAAACAATATCATTTTTAAATGCGGGTGCTATAGATTTGGCCAATACTGTATGTACACTCCAAAGTGAAGGCTCATAATGTAGGCTAGCAATTCCAAAGGCAACACATTACCAAAGAATATGTTCTGGCGTTTCTTCGTCCAGCACACATTAGCGACGTACGTGCATGTTGGAGAGATACAACTTACTGGGGTGTTCGAAAAGGGAGCAGTGCCAAGTGAGATACTCAATAGTAGTTCGAATGTTCTCACCGCCTAAATTAAGGAGTTTTCTTCGGAGTATCTTTCGATGGCCAAATAAATCGCTTAGCCTGCCTCTGACCAAGATATTCAATATAATGCTTGTTGAATTTTTTATCTTCCTAGTTGTTTATGACCGCCTCCAACCCTTTATGTGTGCTTTGGCTAGCCCACAAAAGGGTTCCAGTGCATGCAATACCATTGTAGCTCCATTTTTTGCTAGTCGGTTCGCCTCTGCGTTGCTATCTAGTCTCTTATGCCCGGTAATCCATTGATCTCTATCCACAGTGGATACCCTGAAGTTCCTAGAGATTTCTAGTTTAGAAACTGCATATTAGCATAGAGCATATGGAATATGGAGTCGTAAGCAAACTTCGTTAGGACTCTCATCGCCTTGTTTGATATTCAGGTGAGGGTTTATCATGGATTACCCCAAGAAACCAATTTTTGTATCAACCTAAATGAGTTCCCTTATATATAACTTTTGCCCTATAGTAAATGGTTCAGTAATAGTTTTAGTAGTATCGCTTCATAAATATATTTTTGTTTTCGCTCCATCTTTTTGTGGTACGCAGAGCTTATTGCTTACGGTCGGGGAAAGTTTTGCCATGCAGCCAATTATATGCTGTTTCACCACATCTACGCATTCGATTTCTTTATCGACTTTATTGGAGCTGAAAACGTGAACTCCGATGTTAAGCCCACTAAACTTCCTTTCCTCTTCTTCGTTTCATTTAATCCCAAACAGCACTTAAGGCATCTACTACGCCTTGACACAATCTAAATAGTACTAGCAATCGCTTTAAGCCCCTTTCACCTTAACCCGAGTGGCTTCGCATCTCGATCGACTGTTCTCCTCCACGTTTCCCGCGGTCTGCCGGGAGGTCAGCCTCTGCCGATTAGCTGATTCCATTCCAAGGACTTCTTTGCAATACTGCCAAAAAATGCGGTATATCATTCTTAGACATCTGTTTATGAAAACTTGCCGACGCCTGGTTATTGCAGTAGTGGCTTTCTTTAGATTGTTTTTTTGCCCTAACGTGTGCATCATGCCAAAGGCCGCTCTAGCTTTACTTATTTATTTCCTGGTCAATGTCTTCGTCAGTGCCGCCAGGAGGGCAACTTCGCTGACAAGGCATGTGAAACTCTTCACAGTCTCAAGAGTTTGGTGGGAGACTTAACAAGTCACCACTACACCTTGCTGGCATACTGGGGACCTTGGTCTTGTTAAAGGCTCTTCTTCCAAGAGTTATCTCTGAGATAGTCCTATAGATTCCCAAATGACTGCAGTTTTTTCCAAGCTCCAAGCGATCCACATGGCGGTAAAACTTGTGAGCAAAATCGATCTAGCTCCATCTAAACTGCCATCAAAGCCTTAGCATCGGCAACAACTAACTCGATATGCGTCAAGGAATGCCCCAGATCTTAACGAGCTCAATAGCAACACATAATAAACCTTTAATGGATTCCAGGACATAGTGGTTCCCCGGAAAATGAGGGAGCAGACGAATGTGCTAGAAAGGGGTCTGAGGTGTGACATCAGGAAGTGACCCAGATCGTAAAACCTCCCCTGCGATTTCTGTCTTCAGAAGTTGAGAGAGTGACCAGTGCAACCACCGACAGTAGGTGGAAAAATCTGCACACCTGCATGGTATCGCCCACGCTCTAGCCACGGCTCGACGAACGAAGAACATGCTAATTATTAAGGCTTTCAAAGCCAAGCGTTAGGCTTCTCACAGGAATACTAACGAGACACTGGACCATTGGCCACATGACCGCCAGGTTTGGAGCCCCGTATAACAATTTCTGCAGAAGCTGCAGATATGAGGAGGAGATAGAATCCGTCTAGCACTTCCTCTGCAGTGCCAGGCACTCCGAGGAAAACGCCTCAAATTTCTTGGGGAACACATCTTCGAGTGCGTAAATATCTTAGGGAAAGCTTAGGGAAAGCTCCACTGGAATGACTGCTAGAATTGGCTAGATAATCAAAATGCTTCAAAGACATGTAGTGATGGGTATGGGTATACGCCCAGGGCATCTGAATGGGCCTTTGTGGCCTCCGAGTGAACTCTTTGCAGAGATGCTCGCTTAAGCTAACCTAACCTATTTCGTTTCTATATTTCTTTTAAGTTTAAAGTATTTGCCCCTATTAAAGAGTTTGTAATTCTATTTTTTTTTCTTATTCTTAAGAAAAACCTCTAAATCCAAGTTTCGAACTTTGCGCATTATTAAAAAAAAAAATCATTTTTTTGTATATTTCTTAGAAATATTTTGGGTGCGCAGTTTTGCAGCCTATTCCATTTCAGTTTAATAAAGGTCACGCGTGAAGAAGCTGTTAATTTCTGGCATATTTTTCTGATGATATTTCATACAAACTATATTTGATTTTTTTTTTATGCAAGAAAATGAGCACCTTCAACAAAACGAAATTCCAAAAATCAACGGTAAGTCCTGGCTGTTTCGAACTTACAATTTATTAACCAACTAATTACAATTGAATAAGCTACAAGACTGCATACTCAAAATCCTTCTATGAAATCTAATTGAAAAGTTCGAAATTTTTACGGAATTTTATTGTGTTTCTTTTTTAATATTCCACAAAGTTTGAAGCTTATTTTTATATCTATTTTACTGCGCGAAATTATTGTTTGTGCCATGTAAATTTGTTCTCCGCCCCGTCCCCCCACAACGCATCAACTGGTAAAATATTGAGCAGAGATCCCTAGTTACAGCAAACAAAAATTTGTATTATTTATCGCATGTTACAATGCATTTTTTCTTGTGGGCGAAATTATCGTTTGGGCCAAACAAAAGTATTTTGTACGTAGAAAAAAAAACTAACTCGAAAAATTCAAAAAAAATTAAGTACAAGAAACGCTTTCTTTTGCAAATAGGTCGTACGCGTCGGGGCCCTCTCGCATTGGTGCGCTTAAAATTATGCCACAGGATATCCTTCTTACCACATTGTTCTCATTCCAATGGACTTCAAATGCTTTACACTTAGCAACCTCTGACCATCCCACTGCCCTCCTCGTTCTGTGCTTCCTCCTCCATTCATCACCTATCTATACACATCTCTCGTTTATCAGTCATTGAACTGCTGCCTCTGGCCTCCAATAACAAAGTTTTCTATTGCCTTGCGGTCTTTCCAGCATTCATCGTAGCATACTAGCTCCATACATATATACTGCCTCCTATCTCGTCTAAATTTTTTTGCTCGCGTCATCTACTGTTTCCGGTCTACTTGCAACTTGCTTCGCAACTAACATAGACGTACATACAGACGCACATACATATGTATATAGCCAACGTCTTGCCAAACTCACTATCTATGTGCTGCGCTCGCCGTTTCTGCTGTCTTCTTTCTTAGCCCACTACAAATACTTCACTGTCAATAAATTTAACTCACGCAGTTTGCTTGCTATATATTGCCAGCCAGTCGTCTGTCTGTCTGCCAGTCGCGATTGTGGTGTTATTACTCACACGCACAGGCGTTTAAAGTAGCATACCACAAATCAGCTTTAGATACAAATGCTTCGATAGTAACTTAACTATATACAAATATATACCTATGTATGTATGTATGGATGTGCGTACTTAAACGAGTATCACGATTGTTGAGATATGTATGTATGTACAAGCAGCATAGCGCCAGCAGATACTCAATCTCAACATCAACTCAAAGCTGCTCAACCTCAGCTTCGTTTTGCTAAATCCTGTAGTTTTTGTTTTTTTTTTTTTTTTTTGAGTACCTAGTCTACGTCGAGATTTTTTGCTTCTCTTTTATTTTATTAGCCTACTTAT
>NW_023458555.1:18086241-18088045 GCF_013731165.1 Rhagoletis pomonella | reverse complement strand
GCAACATTTTTGCAGCCCATACATATGTACATATATCATAAAAAAAATACTGCGTTTAATTCCGTTAGCTGCGATATTTCACCTACAGTATAATTAATATCTTAAATATGGTTGTTCGAAAAATGTAGCAAAAAAAAAAAAACAACACAAAATCGATTCCAATATTTCACTCACAGCCAACGACATTTATCACCTGCTAGACAGGTGTCATCCTTTCTGATTTGAATGAATTGAAATGCAAAGCTCTTTCTCGACTAATAAAGATTGCGCTCTACCAATTTGCCATCATGCCCGCCTTTTTATGGCCCAGATGCTTGGTATGAGAAATTAGGATAAAAATAATACAATTTTCATCAACACTTCGGTAACAGTTCAGGATTTTCAGGATTTCAAGACCACTTGTGAATTACCCCGATATGATCCCGAAGTAGTTTCAACATTGCCCTAAAATAGTTCGGAAATGTTTCCGAAAATGTAGCGAATTTTTAAGTGTTGAAATGATGCCACACTAATCCTGACATGGTTCAGAAATAGTCCTGAACCTGGCCCGAAATGGTCCCGAACAAGTCTAAATTCTTCCATAACTAGTCCCGAAACAGTGTGGAAATAGCTCTAAAATCGGCTTGAAATAGTTTGAACAGAATACGAAATAATCCCGAACTAGTTCCGAAATGTCCTGATTGGTCGAAAATTTCTTAAACTTGGCCCAAAATGATTTCAAACAAGTCTTGAAACGGTTCCGAAATGATCCCTTATTTGTCCTGAAATAATGCCGAATCAGCCCCAAATTGGTCCTTAAATAGTCCAAACATAATTCTAAACTAGCCTCGGAACGTTCGTCAAAATAGTCCGGAACTAGTCAGAAATAGTCGACAGCTAGTCTCAAAATTGTCGCCAAATAGTCGTGAACTAGTTCCGGAATTAATCTGAACAGGTGACGAGAGGTTGCGGAAATGATCTTGAAATGGTCGTAAACCGGTGCCGAAATTGCCGGAACTAGTGCCGAAGAAGCTAGTTGTGAACAAAGCTCGAAACTACCCTAAAATAGCCTTGAACTAGACCAGAAAAGTTCGTTTGTAAACACAAGAAGCAATTCGCGATTTTCTGCCGGATTACTCGAGGAGCAGTTACAAATTTTCTGCTGGGTTAACGCAAATTTTATCCATACCTAGAGCTAAGATGTTCACACATCGATAAAGCTTTTAATATTTCTCATTTACACTTTTCTTTGAGTTAGCATTGTCCAGTGCTATTATTTTGACCACAACTGTATCTACTTGTGTGTAACAATAACGCCAGCTGCGGCACATGGCACACGCAACACAAAGTGGCCGCCGATGCGAAGGAGGTCGTGGCCACGCGCGCGCGCCCCCTTTCTCTAGTGACAAATGCACGCCTCACATACACGCACACGCCCCCCGCACGCAAACGCATCTGCACATACAAATGTCGTTTGTGCCGCTGCGTTGACAGTCGTAGAGTAAACAAAAATATTCCACTTGAAAGTTTGCACACGTTGTTTGCAAGTGCCGAGTGTAGCTACATATGTACATACATATGTGTGAGCGTGTGTGTGGGGTCCTTCCTTTTTGCCACACTGCCACTGGAGTTATATCTACATACATACATATGTACGTATTATTAGTCGCTACAGCAATGGCCTTAGTTACTACGAGTTAGCTATGTAGTTAAATAGTAGAAGCTACTGGCAGGCAGGCAGGTCGGGGCATTCGCTCGTTCGCTCGCTCGTTGAGTGCAGAAGTTTTATTGTGATAAAGTTTAACCAAAAGGAAATTACATAAAA
>NW_023458555.1:18084368-18086141 GCF_013731165.1 Rhagoletis pomonella | reverse complement strand
TTTTATGTAATTTCCTTTTGGTTAAACTTTATCACAATAAAACTTCTACACTCAACGAGCGAGCGAACGAGCGAATACCCCGACCTGCCTGCCTGCCAGTAGCTTCTACTATTTAACTACATAGCTGCTAACTCGTAGTAACTAAGGCCATTGCTGTAGCGACTAATAATACGTACATATGTATGTACATATGTAGATATAACTCCAGTGGCAGTGGCAAAAAGGAAGGAGGAATGGCTTACATGCAAGTGCATAAACCCACACACACGCTCACACATATGTATGTACATATGTATGTAGCTACACTCGGCACTTGCAAACAACGTGTGCAAACTTTCAAGTGGAATATTTTTGTTTACTCTGCGACTGTCAACGCAGCGGCACAAACGACATTTGTATGTACAGATGCGTTTGCGTGGAGGGGGCGTGTGCGTGTATGTGAGGCGTGCAATTGTCACTAGAGAAAGGGGGCGCGCGCGTTGCCACGACCTCCTTCGCGTCGGCGGCCACTTTGTGTTGCGTGTGCCATGTGCCGCAGCTGGCGCTATTGTTACACACAAGTAGATACAGTTCTGGTCACAATAATAGCACTGGACAATGCTACCTCAAAGATTAATGTAAATGAGAAATATTAAAAGCTTTATCGATGTGTAAACATCGTAGCTCTAGGTATGGATAAAATTTGCGTTAACTCAGCAGAAAATTTGTAACTGCTTATTGAGTAACCAGGCAGAAAATCGCGAATTGCTTCTTGTGTTTACAAACGAACTTTTCTGGTCTAGTTCAAGGCTATTTCAGGACAATTTCGCCTAGTTCACAAGTAGCTTCTTCGGCACTAGTTCCGGCAATTTCGGCACCTCTTTACGACCATTTCAAGTTCATTTCCGCAACCTCTCGGCACCTGTTCGGATTAATTCCGGAACTAGTTCACGACTACTTATTTGGCGACAATTTTGGGACTAGCTGTCGACCATTTCTGTGACTAGTTCCGGACTATTTTGACGAACATTCCGAGGCTAGTTTAGAATCATGTTTGGATTATTTCAGGACCATTGCGGGACTATTTAAGGACCATTTTGGGGCTGATTCGGCATCATTTCAGGACAAATAAAGGATAATTTCGGAACCGTTTCAAGACTTGTTTGAGATCATTTCGGGCCAAGTTCAAGAAATTTTCGACCATTCAGGACCATTTCGGAACTAGTTCGGGATTATTTCGGGTTCTGTTCAAACTATTTCAAGCCGATTTTAGAGCTATTTCCACACTGTTTCGGGACTAGTTATGGAAGAATTTAGACTTGTTCGGGACCATTTCGAGCATGGTTCAGGACTATTTTTGAACCATTTCAGGATTAGTATGGAATCATTTCAACACTTAAAAATTCGCTACATTTTCGGAAACACTTCCGAACTATTTTAGGGCAATGTTGAAACTACTTCGGGATCATATCGGGGTAATTCACAAGTGGTCTTGAAATTTTATTATTTTTATCCTAATTTCTCATACCAAGCATCTGGGCCATAAAAAGGCGGGCATGATGGCAAATTGGTAGAGCGCAATCTTTGTTGGTCGAGAAAGAGCTTTGCATTTCAATTCATTCAAATCAGAAAGGATGACACCTGTCTAGCAGGTGATAAATGTCGTTGGCTGTGAGTGAAATATTGGAATCGATTTTGTGTTGCTTTTTTTTTTTGCTACATTTTTCGAACAACCATATTTAAGATACTAATTATACTGTAGGTGAAATATCGCAGCTAACGGAATTAAACGCA
>NW_023458555.1:18082020-18084268 GCF_013731165.1 Rhagoletis pomonella | reverse complement strand
AGAAGTTTTATTGTGATAAAGTTTAACCAAAAGGAAATTACATAAAAGGTTTTGTTTGCTGGCATTCACCCGCGCTTACCTCCACCGCCCGATTTTGGCTTGACTTGCTGGCGTTATTGTTCGCGCTCGCGTTGGTTTAGTTCTGGTGTGTGCGTGTATGCGTGTGTTCGTTGTTGTCGCCGCTTTTTTTGTTTGTTTTCTTTTGCTATTTTCTGCTCGCCCGCCAGTCCACGTGTGTAGCTGAGTGTCCTTTTGTGGCTAAATATTTCATAAGAAATGCAAAGAATTATTATTATATGCGCTAAAAAGGATGAATGGTTGACAAATAGTACTTGAGTGCGTGTGTGTGTGTATGTGGGTGTGTGTATGTGTGGGATAAGAAGAAAACAAATATGAAAATAATGGCGAAAAAAGGAAAGAAAGAAAACGGCAGTCAAAGTTAAAGATGAGCATTAATCGGAGCAAGCGCTGCTGATAGGCGGTAGTGCTTGAACAAAAAAAAAAAAAAAACAAAAAAGAAATTTTAATGAAATAAAAAAAAGTTGAAAAGTAATTCTCAGCAAATGGAAATTTGGGTTAGGCTTTGACAATAATTTTTTTTTTCGAATTTTTTGCATTTTTTAAGCTTTTTACTTCCTTTTCGTCTTCCACATCGATTACTATTATCCTTTTTTGTTTTTATCTTATCTACATACTTACTTTCTTGCCATCTCACTGGCGCTATTTGCTGAGCAAGCCACTCGCTTTTCAGTTAAAACAACAACAACAAAAAGGAAGTAAAGATTCTAGAGAGATAGTAATCAAAAAAAGTCGCAGAAACAGCAGCAAAAAAGTTGTAATAAAAAAATGGTGAAATTAAAAAAAAAAAAATTCCACAGAAAATAAGCGCAAAAAGTGAATGTTAAAAAACTTAAATAAATTTCGACTTCAAGTCAAAGTCACAGAAAAGTACTCATAGCAACTGTAGTTGAATGCCGCACGGAAAGCAAGCAGCAGCCAAAAAAGAAAGGCTTGCAAGCAAAGCGCAGTCGTTAGCGCATAAGCAGCGAGCAAGGGAGCCAAGCTGCCGTGCAGCCAAACGGCCAAACGGTTAAGCAGTCAAGCAGCCAGTCAGCCAACCAGCCAACCAGCCAACCAGCCAGCCAGCCAAGTTGAAATAGGGAAATGGGCGAAATTAAGAATGCCGCAAGCGAGTTGTGGCAAACTTTTTCACAGCAAAGGACACACACACACACACACACACACACACACACACAGAGTATAGCCAAATTTGTTGGTGGTACGCCGACACAACTAACGCTGGCTGCCACAGTTATGCCAGAGCAACACTTTGTAGACTCCCGCTATCGCACTTGCCCCTGCGATTACAATGCCATCTACTCCTGCGCTTGCAAGAAAAAAAACCCATTCCGCTTATCTTGCGCTGCTCGAAATGTTGGTCCTATAGATAGTTACATATATCCCCAACTACCTACCTACTCCCCTGGACATGTACATATACATATGTACTTTTTTGGGGGACTTCGAGTGTAAATATGCATAGCCAAAACATACAAGTTTGTTTGTAAATATGTATGTATGTGTGTATGTTTGTATGTACATATTTTCGTTGCATATTTTCACAAAATTCATTGCTGGTAATTTACAAAATCAAACGCAATCGAGTCAGCGATGTCGAAAAGCGGGCGGCATGCGGCGTGCAACATTGTCAGAGTCAGGCACCCAGTCGACGCGGCAGGCAGTGGTAGTATAGTCAGCGCATCGGCAAGTTCCCTACTAACGCTTTTCCAGGCATGTGGCAGGCAGCTACTATATACATACATCCATATGTACTTGCACTATATGTATGTAGCTATATCGTAGTTGTAGTCAGTTGCTGTCTACTGCTGGGTAGCTGAGACAAGCAGCGCGTCGGCGAAGTGTCACTGTTTGTGGCAGTTGCTGCAGTGCGCTAGTTGCCGCCGTTTGATGGCTCTCTCTATGTTTCGGTGTATGTGTGAACGGTTGGTTTGACTGTTAGCGCATATTTGTTTAAGGCCATTTGCTGCTTTTCGCTATATACCCTTTATGTGCAGTTACAGGATATTCGTATTGTCGTTG
Organism: Rhagoletis pomonella; assembly: GCF_013731165.1. Lineage (NCBI taxonomy): Eukaryota > Metazoa > Arthropoda > Insecta > Diptera > Tephritidae > Rhagoletis > Rhagoletis pomonella. Next base: position 18,082,168 of record NW_023458555.1, on the reverse strand, counting down.
GGGTACTTTATTTTAATGCATGGCGAGGAGATTCTTAAATAATAAAAAAATATTGAAGTAATGAAAAAAAAAACTGGTTTCTTTGTTGACATGCAAATAATATCTTAGGGTGACCGGGCTTTGCTCGGAGTGCATATAATTTTTAGAG
>NW_023458555.1:18080689-18081920 GCF_013731165.1 Rhagoletis pomonella | reverse complement strand
ATCTTAGGGTGACCGGGCTTTGCTCGGAGTGCATATAATTTTTAGAGTTTTTAAAAATCAAATAAAATATCAATGCTTGGGCATCAAATTATGGTCATTTACAGGGCATTTATGGCTAAAATAGTTGCAAGGCTATTGTAAGACAATTGAAAGACAGCAGGCAAATTAGTTTGAAAGATTTCGTTTATTCTGGCATAAACGTCGTACAAAAAAGGCTCACCCTTGCCAAATTTTATGATAAAAAGCTATTTTGTATATCATTTTACTCGCGCTAATCCAACAGTCCCATTAGCCGAACGAACACAGGACTGGCATGCCATTCGAGAAATCCGAGGCTCGAAACCTCGGGTAGCGTTTTTTGTTCTTTTTTATTTAATTTTTATTTTAATTTGATTCCCTTTTAAATTTATATTTTATTGTTTTAAAACGAAAAAAACATTTTTTTAATGTCAATTAATATTTAGAAACTATTGTATGTATTTTTTAATGTACGGTTTTTGTTATTGTTTTTATTAAATTTCGTTTAATTTTATTGTTTTAAAACGAAAAGCATTTTTAACCTAATTTAATTTTTAGAAACTTGTTTATTTTTATTTTTTTGTTTTATTTTTTTTATTTATATAATATTTATTGTTTTTTTTTATATTTATTTATATTTAATTTATTTTGTTTATTATTTATTTAGATTTTTTTCTAATTTTTAGATTTGATTGTTTTAAAAGGAAAATAATCGTTTTTTTGTGTGATTTAATATTTAAAAACTTATCTTATGTATTTTTTTAAATTAAATTTTTAGATTTAATTGTTTTAAGAACATATTTTTTATAAAGTTAATCTATTTTTTATAAATATATTTTTATTTGTTTGCTATTATTTTTCTTTTTTTTTAAATTTAGTTCTCTATTAGATTTTATATTTTGTTGTTAAAGAAAACATTTTATGAATAGCATTTAATTTTTAGAAACTTTTCTTACATCTTCTACATCTAAGAAAACAAATTTTAAAATTTGATGAATTTTTTTCTTTAAGTGTTCTATAAAATCTTAAGCTTAGGTTTACATGGTATTTGTTAGGGAATGAACTGTATTTTAATTAAAAAATCTTAAATAAATACGCATACTTCATTAAATGTTTATGTTTTATTCAAGCATTTATATACAGTGGTGGAAGATATAATAGAAACCTTTTACTTTGACCAGTTTTGGCTATATTACTTTGTTTATTCGATGTT
>NW_023458555.1:18058617-18080589 GCF_013731165.1 Rhagoletis pomonella | reverse complement strand
AACATCGAATAAACAAAGTAATATAGCCAAAACTGGTCAAAGTAAAAAGTTTATATTATTTCTTCCACCACTGTATCTATGTAAGTTAACAAAAAGATGTAACTAAATCAATAATTGTGTTCGCTTAAGTACCCGCATCGAGGTACTTGAGCGGGTTTTACTGCATTAAAGACTTCTATCTATAAAAGTCATCAATAAAAATTAGTCAATGACTTTACTTTTAAAAGTCATCAATATTAACGAGTCACTGACTTTTATTTTTTAAGTCATATTTATTAAATTCATTTGAGTAAGTCGGAGTAAACTTTAGTTCTCCAACATCTTCTTAACTGCAAAAATTGACAATGACTTTTATACGTATGACTTAAAAAATAAAAGTCAGTGACTGATTTGATGAAAAGTAAATTCATGGACTGATTTTTATAAATAAAAGTCTTTAATCAGTGCTATTTAAGAATTATTATATAAAAATCCAAAACAACTGTTATTCGCATACTGCATAGATAAAAATCAAAAATAATTGATAATTTTGATTTAGAAAATTAAAATCAAAAATAATAATTTATTTTTATTAATTTTGCACAAAAATTACAAAAAAAAAATGTATTTCAAATTTGATTCTCGGTGAAAAGAGAAATCGTGTGGTATATATCACTTAGTTGTAGAACATTTCGTTCATATTGAATTATTGAACTGACAGTTTTCATAATAACTGTTATGTTCGGTCCTTGGTCTTCCTTTTCACCGAAGATGCAGAAAGGCTCAACATCATGCTTAAATCGGTACAAATAAATATGACTTGAAGCAACCATACCCCGTAAATATTTGGGACAGGTGGAAGCTCACTTCCCCATGTTGACTACGTACCGACCTTGATATCGAGAGTATCCGGGGGTGCGCGACTATCGTAGCGCTTGCGTTGATCTGCTCCATTGTGCGCAAAGGTCGGTGTATGAACGCTTATCTAAAACACCTTGTATGCATGTAACATATAGCATGTACTTTCTTCTATATACATACATACATATGTACATATGCAATATCTTGCAACATATTAACACTACGTGAGGGGAATCAAAACTTTGTTCAAAATTACAAAAGATAAAGTTTTTGTTTTTCCACTTTTTAGTGTTTCCATTTCATTTCATATTAAATACTTGCCGTTACTTGACTCTTAAGTTGTGTCTCAACTCTATTCTTCCGCTATATTTATTTGTAGATAAAACGGAAGCTCGAGGAACTGCGTAAAAATAATGAAAATACGAAAAAGAAAATGCAACCAGTTTGGAGAAACAGCGCTCGAGCTAGGCAATAAAACCTACAACTGTAAGTAAGATAAAGTGAAGTGAGCTGAGGAGCAACCGCACCAACGAGCCAACAAGCCAACAAGCCAGCCAACCAACGAATCAACCAACCTATCAGCCAGTCAACCAGTCACTTAGTCACTTAGTCAGCTAGTCATTTAGTGTGTGTGTCAGTTGGTGAGAGGAAACCATCAGTCAGCGTCATCGTCGTCTTCGACGTCGTCATCGTCGGAAGAGTCAGTCAAAATAATAGTCAACCGTCACGTCAGAGCACTTCAGATTGCATGCGAATATCGCTTGCGCTCACTTAACCATTGAGCGCCGCCCCATTTCCGGCAGGCAACCAAGAAGGGCGGCCGGCGCAACTTCTCTCGCCAATTCTAACAATCGAGCCTGCAACCTGCCTTTCGCATAGCCAAAATTTTCTCGCATAAAAGGCAATGAACTTTCTGAAGCAGCTACTTGACGGTTGTTTCGTGCTGTGTGGCTTCAGTTTCTTGATTTTCCTATATTTACCACTCATGTTGGCGATGCCGGAACAAACGCGTCTGGCAAACGATTTCGATTACCGGTTGCAGCGTGCAAAACATGTGTTGCGGGAGTCGCCACTCATTGACGGGTAAGTAGTTAGTTAGTTGTTGGTTTGGTACAAGCTGGTGGACGTTTTATTAGATAAATTCATACATAAATATGTATATATGTACAAATCTAAATACATACATATGCCTGCATATGCGAGTAAGATTACATGCATACAGATTGATGTTTGTATAAAGGGTGGTAAATGAAAATGTTCTATGCATTTTAAAAGAAAATAGGGTATTACTTTTTTAGTTCTTTTACATAAGTACGTCGATTATATATTCTTATAATTTTTTCCCTTTTCTATATTTATGTAGACCAGCTTTTAAAAGCTTTTTATTCATTTAAATGTATGCGCATAGAGCGCTAACGGAAATCACCTGCCGGGGTACAGAGTTTTCGTTTATACATAAGTTCAGGTGGAAAAAGCTCTATCTGCCCATAATCGTAATGGAGTTATATAAAACCTTTTCTGATCGCCAATGACTTAGATCGCTCTCGGCCTAAGAGAAATTTTACTCTATGTGCTCCCATGTAATAAGTATCAACAGAAAGTCTTAAAAAGCTTATTTCGCTTCTCCAGAGAGAGCTTTTATTTTTTGAGCTTTAAAAAAATGCTCTAGCTATATTTATTTTGTTTTAATTTTTTTATTTTTTTATAAATTTGTTTAGACCAGCTTTTTAAAACTATTGACATATTTATAGAGCGGTAACGGGCATAGATTTACTAGTTTACAAAGCTTCTTTAAGCTTTCTATACATTTGGCATATTCATAAGGTCACGGAGTTAGAACTTTTTCTGACCGCTTTTGATTTAGAGCGGGCAAAGCTCTTTGAAGCTTTCTGTAAGAAAAAGCTATAAAGGGCTTTGCCCGCGGGCAGGCCGGTGCCCACCACCAATTTAGATCCCCGTCGGCCAGAGAGCTTTTGCTCTCTGGTCTTCCAAATAATATGTAAATACAAAAAGCTTTGAAAAACTTTTTCAGCTGATTCATAGAAAGATTTTATTTTTGATCTTTAAAATGCTTATCTAGTTGAATATGTATAGTTTTCCTTTTTCTAAGTTTGTTTATATCAGATTTTTAAAGCAGTTTTAAGCTTTGTTCACATCACGTATAAACATATGCTCAGAGGGGAAAGAGCTTTCTCTGTCCGGTAAAATCGTTTCTGATTGCCACTGATTCAGAACCCTGTCGGCCAGGGAGAGCTTTTGCTCTGTGCGCTCCCACATAAAAAGTATTTATAGAAAGCTTTGGAAAGCTTCTTCGGGGGAGTCTTTATTTTTTGAGCTTTAAAAAACTTCTCTCACTATATTTTTTCTGTCGTTACTGGTTTTGACAGATACTGTCGCAGCGAAAGATTGCCATTAGTAAGCAATAATAAAATCTACGAAACCAAGGGTTCTCTAAGCATATAGTCTCGATAAGTATCTTTCTAGACCAAAATGACGTGATCTACATACGTATGTATGTGCATTTAGTACCTGACCTCAAAATTCATTAAAATTACTTAAATTTATTTTCATTCAGATCGTCGAAATGATCGCGATGTTAGATTTGATCAAGAAATTATAAGGAAGTAAAGCTAGAATTTTAGTGCGCCGTTGAACTTGAAAAATCCTTGAAAAATTTCAGAAAAATCCCGAGAAGATCCCGAAAAACTTCATGGATAATTTCATATTTTTAGCAAATAACATTTGTTTCGCCTTAATTTCGTAAAAAAAACAAGTCCTAAAATATTACAAAAATCGAAGGTCACCTTTCTTGTGATTTCATTTTGGTTTCGAAATCTAAAAATAACCTGTATTTAGAGCTAGTCACCCCAGCAGACATAGACCTGCTATTAGACTCTTTGCGAGTACATCCGATTCTTTCCCCTATGCCTTTCTAAATAAACCAAAATGAAGAATTTACAAATTTCAGCAATCGCCGAATCTTGATACCGACTATATATAAGTTCGGTCCCAAGGGCCCAGCACCCATGAACTTCCTTGTTTTTGCAGCTTCTTTAGAAATCATTATAAGGCCCCAACATCAATGATCTGAGCTTTCAGCAGGCCCACATTTAAAGAAATTTCTCCTTGGCTCAGCGTTCAAACCACCCGCATTCTTTTCGAATCCCACCCTGGTCGCAATAAGAAATTACAAATTTTCTGCTGGGTTGATGCTAATTTACCTAAACCGAGTGATAAGAAGTTTACGCATAAAAAATTATACACATTTTCAATTTTAGCATCTATCGGTTATTATTAAAGAACACTGAATTGGAATACCCTGTTTGAACTTATATACTAATAGACGGATGTATGCATTTACACATGATTACCAGAATTTGTTGCAAACCGCCAAAAGCGTTGTGGTATTTCAAGTGATATTTACGTTAGGCCACACGTTCAAGTAAGTATGTGCATTAGGGTGGTCCAAAACAATAAATTGTCGGAATTGTAAGGCTCCGAATCCACTAGGATTGTTCTATATCGAAAAAAGTACATCCCAAAGCGCTCAAAGTTTTCCACGTATTTTTATATGAAAAAAAAACAACTTTTCGTAGAAATGGTATAGAATTCTTGAAAGTCAATATTTTTGGTCGGAAAACTGTGGTTCTCTTTAGGAGACTTTCAGTAATAATATCCAATTATTTACTTAACCATTTTTCAACATTAACGGTTTTTTATTGGTCGCCCAATTGCATTTGTAAGGGTTTTTGTGGGTTTTTGGCAGGCCTATAATTTATAGTAGCGATGAAAAAATAGCCAAATAAACAATTCGGTATTATTGTGGAAAGTTTGTTTAAGAGAATCACAGTTTTCCAAACGAAAAATATTGATTTTGAAGAATTCTATACCATTTCCAAGAAAAGTTGTTTTTCCCCATATAAAATACATGGAAAATTTTGGGCGCTTTGAGCGATCTCTAAACTTTTTTTGATTTCAAAATAAAAAAAATATGGGTATTCTAGGGGGTGAGAGCATAAACATTTCGACTTTACTTTTGCCCCCATCTACATTTTTGGACCACCCTAATGTACATACATATGTATAAGTATACATATAAACAAATACACGCATATTTGCACTTCCTTCCACACAAAATATTTGCATTACTCGGCTGTAATTAATGCTCGCATGTCAACCAAGCTAAAAACAGTTATGTAATAGATTTTTCACTCATCCACATGCCCCAAAATGGAGGCGCTTCTTTCGTTAAACCGTTTTCCAGCCCTTTCCGGTGACTTGTTCACTCTGTCACTATATATGTATGTATGTATATGCTGTACATGTATTTGCATATATGCACGTACATTTCTTCGCACACCATCTTCAAAAGAGGCACAACTCAAAATTTGGCATTTTTGAAATTATCGCTAAAAATGTACACAGAGCTTTTATTTACCTTTCAGCAAAAGCTAGAGCAAATTTTTGTTATAATTTGTCAAAAAAAAACCTACGGTAAAGTCGCCATTGCCCATATGACTAGAATGTGCTACGAAAGAGTTTTTCGCATTTTCTGACGAACGTATTATTTTGAGTTATGACCCTTTTGAAGTCGGTGTGTGATATGTATATACGAGTATATAATTGCCTACCCTTCTCTTTACTGACATTTGGCATAATGCTGTAGGTCATTTGCTAGCTTCCTCGCCAGAAATAGATTACGAGTTATTAGTAAAGTGTGTGCTTACATATTTTCCTTTTTTTATTTAGTTGTTGCTCGTAGTTTCTACATGCATGAATAAACCAATTATTTATTCGTGTGTGTGTGTGTTTTTGTTCTTAAGTGTTTTTGCAAGTGTATGTAAAATAAATGGCGCAGAGAGTCGTAAAGTGATGCACCAGCTGCGGTTCGAACAGCTTTTGGGAATGTTAAAGTATGAGTAACTAAGCCAAAAAAAAAACTGCGTTATAAAATAATAAAGAAGTTGCACAAATACAGTGGCGGTCTAGTAACGAGATTATAGCAGCAAGTTGCTTTTATAATTAATTGATTTTATGAAGATTAATTGCGTAAAGCTTAATGTAAATATTGTCATTGTTTTTGTTTCTTTAAGTTCAACTGCAATTTAGTTTATCGATTAGTTGTGCGCGCCATCCACTATATGTGGGGACGTACTTAGGAGCTTATGTTAGCTTGGATTTGGAAAGGATAAACAAACATGCATTGTATGTAGGTAGAGCGGTCTCTCTGATGGAAAGCGCAGCTCTATTGTTTGAGGGTGTAGAGATAAGTTATCCGCGGAATGGTAACTTTATAAAATAGGATCAAAATCTCCTGTGAAATTGGGGAAGCTTAGTTAGTATAAATGCTCCAGATTTAGACCTGTTCTTATGAGGAGTCCTGCACGCACGGGATATTTAAAAGATTAGACGAGTAACTGGACCATAAGCTGCGAAAAGTCAATCAGACTAAGAACTCGGAGGGCAGTAAGCACTTTCAAAGCCTTAAAGTAACCAGTACTAGACTTTAGTATTGCCAATATGTTGGCTAGTTAGTTGCGAAGTGCGTGAATATACACGTCATCAGAGCTTGAAAAGTGATCAAAGTGACCTTTGCGGCTGCTATAAGCTCACAAATTTCTCGCACGAACTTCAGGGCAATCAGTAGCTCTTCGTTGTTTTTGCTGATTGATCAGCTTGATCGAGATTTGGCGGCGCGGGTACTTCCTGACCTAGCTGAGAAATTTTAGTAACGTCCAACTGGGTACAGTTGTCGGTCGTTCAGATAGGATGGAGGTCGAAACCGATCTAATCAGGTCGAACGTTCTGTGCCGTTAGCATGGTGAGAATGAGAGCATGCGGCACTGAGAGATTGGTTTGGCCTAAGGGGTAACAAAGGACGACCAAAAGCCACAACCCTGGTTTTTAGAATCGGTTCGGTTTAAGCGCCTCAATTCATCCTAGGGGACCCGTTTTGATACTAATTGAGAGCTCGAATTCGAACCCGTCCGTTCACCTACAACAAAGTTAGGTTCAGGAATGCCAGCTTCACTTAGGTCGGCCAGACAGACAAAGAGGTGAGCGTCTTCTCGCCCACGAACAGGCAGGAAAGTGACAGAGGTAGTGTTCCATACTCTTACGCCCATTCTGCTAGCATGCCTTCCCACCAGGGATCGGTCCAGTCCGATTGAGACCAGTATGAGGACGTTATTAAAGGTGCCTTCATTTCTAGAAAGATACCTAGCGTTAAGCTTCTTGTACGTCAAAAATTTATCGATATCGGAAACGATTTTATGGCATACGGTTTCCATAGATTTTCCTTAAGAATAGGCGTTCTGACCGTCAGGTAGCTCCTTAGGATCCATCTTCTGCCGAATGAATATGCAGTGTTTCCTTTGCCGGAAGAAAAGAGACTAACCCCCTATTCTGACAGAGTCACCCAATTATTGTATACGGTTCGCTGGTTTGGTGGAAAACCGAAGAGACGAACTACGTACACACAACCTTAGAAGGGGAACAAAGGTCAACCTGCATTGCGATTACTTGGGCGATCAGTAATGCCCAAAGAAGCACTAAATTTCTTCTGTCATTGGAAACGATTGATCTCTTTATTAAAGGCAGTGCTTTACAGAGTGCTTTGTGGTTGAGTGAACTTAGGCTGTGTAAAGAACGTATGTAAGTACGTACGGTCGTGGACGTAACCTCTCCGCTTCCGACGTAATGTTACCGTCAAACAAGGAGTGGAAGGAGCCTACTTTTACTGAACATTTTGAAGTATCTATTTTTACGGATGGCTCAAAAATGGATTGTGAGGTAAGGCGGAAGTTTTTTCAACTGACCACCAAGTCGAAGAGTCTATTCGACTACCGAATTCTGCTAGTGTTTTTCAGGGAGAGGTCTTTGCCATAAAAGAGGCGTGCGGCGATTGGGGCACTTGGCTCTGCAAGTATGCAATATAATAAAACAACGAAGAGAGTACGTTACGGCTTTCGCTGGCAGGCATGTCGTTGCACTGATCTGGGTGCCGGAGCACAGCAGAATTCATGGAAATGAAATGGGCGGCGAACTAACCTGGAACGGGTGGGCTCTGGATGTGTCAGAGGTAGATGCCTGTGAGCTACATACATAAAGGATCGCATATTTCAGCTCTGGAAAAAGGTGGACGATAGAAGGTGGAAAGGACCTGCAAACGTGTAGAGCCTACGGGGATCTGTGACCCAGTTACTGCATTTATCATTAAACTGAACCTCAAGCATTTATATCGACAAACAGCCGTATTTAGGACTAGATTCTAGGCAAATCCTGTTACTGCGATTTAACAGACATAAGTGACATTAATCCACTGCAATATTTTAAGTTCTTAAACTCCATGGGCTAGATATTAGAGGAATAAAAAAAAATTGGTGAGGTAGAGTAAAATCCTTTTGGATTTGCTCTTCTACTACCCAATCCTAACCTAACATAATCTCGAACAACGAAACAACATAAAATTCCATCGCAATCGTTTGAAACGTTTAGGAATGCATTCAAAATATTTATACAAACTTGCATTTGCAAATATTGAATGCACTAAGAATTTCAAGGAGAGAACATATCAAAATTTTAATAAGAGCAGAAACATTCGATTGGTGCAACTTCTACTAAATTCTAAACATTCACGTAAAGCTTGCATTCTTGCAATTGTATTTGCTATTTTCTAACTAGGTTTTGCAAAAGACATGCTTTATGAATACTCTCAGTTACACGTACATACATACATACATACGCATTTCACTGCCAAATACCATATCCAGGTAAATTTGCGGTGTATTGATTTGGTCATTATGGTTTTGAAAAACAAGGCGCAAAATTTCGAGCATACATGACTATAGTATATTTATGTAGGTTTGTTTATGCATACATACATACTTATGTAAGTGCAACAAAAATGGTTTACATACACTGAGAAAAGAGTTTAGTTACGTCAACTAAATATGTTTTTCTCAACACATGATTTGGTTATAGTTACATTATTTGTTTATAATTACCAAATCATGTGTTGAGAGGAATATATTTGCCCGAATTTTTTCTGAGTGTACACACATATATGTACATATTTATGCACATAGTTTGGTTATGGAAATTCATCAAATGATTTTCTAACATGTAATTTAATTTTGCTCAATTCTAATGCAATACTCAGTTATTTTCGATCGAAGATCTGTGCATTTGTGTGCAAATAGTATATACGAGTGCTCTATTTTATTCTACATGAACTGAAAGTCATTTTCCATTCAAATTTTGTTTCCTATGGCAATTGATGGATGTTTTGAAATTCAAATTTAACCCTTGGCTGAATTTAGTGAACGATTTAGAAGTGTTACATATCTAATAAATACATATACTCTGCAACCATTTACTAATGACAGCTCATTCCCCAATATGTATAACCCTACAGGCTATCAATTATACGTGGATTAAAATAAAGTTTAAAGCTTTTATTGCTATTTTAGTTCCACAGATTTGACCACACTGCATTTAGTTTTTAATTATATAGCAGAAAGTGAACGATTTATATTAAGTTTATTTCAATTGACAATCAGTTGCTGTGCACTCTTTGATGTAAACAATATTCAATGTGATTTTGGTTTATTTTTGGTCTAGTTTTAATAATTTTAATATAATTGTTTACAGCACGATTCGATAACTCTGTGGAAAAATAAAAAAATGACTTACGCCAAATTAATTCAGTTTCAGGTAAATGGAAAGGAAATGCTTTTTGCATTCGTATGTATGCTTCCTATGAAAGTGTGATTTAATGCTACACGCCTGCAAAAAAATTGTGATTTTTCACCAAAGCGAAATATTGTTTACGTGTTATTTTAATTAAATCCACATTTGAAATTAGTAATGTGATTTAATCATGTAGGGTAATAATTATCTACAGTGGCGGTCAACAGTGGATGAATGGTGTTTCGTATTTAATATTTACAATGTTTTTCAAGCTATAATTTTTTTGATATATTTTTTTTTTTTATAAATACATGGTTCATGCTTTAACAACAAATCACACTTTCAAACTTTATACAGAATTAAGAAAAAATCCACAAATTTTTATTTAAATTTCGCGCGTTTTAGCCAACATTTTTTTTAAATTTGTTGGGTATGCAGTTAACAGGATTATAAAATTTAAGTAAAATTAGTGCAACTTTTGAGCGGCTACAAAATAGCATTGATCTTTAATATATATATTTTTTTTGGTTGAATGCGTTTTGAACTTTTTTCCATATAAACATGCATTTTTTGTGGAAGAATATGCGCAAGACTTTGTGCGAAAAAAGTCAACGCTGGTTTTCCTAAATTTCGCCTTTTATATGAAAAGAACCGAAAAAGCCGTCAGCAAAAAAAAAAAAAAATACACTAATTACACTAAAAATCATACAACTTTTACTAGAATTTTATAATCCTGTTGACTGCACAGCGAAAGAACTTAAAAAAATTCTAGTTCAAAAGCTCGAAATTTAGATAAAAATTTGTGCAATTTTCCTAAATCCTGTATAAAGTTTGAAAGCGTGATTTAGGATTTTCTATACAGAAAAAATGTACCCATATTTTTTATTTTGAAATCAAGAAATATTTAGATGTCGCACTCAAAGTTTTCCATGCACATATTTCACATGGGGAAAACAACTTTTCCTAGAAATGATGATGAAAAAATGGTTAAATAAACAATTGGGTGTTATTATTGGGAGTCTCCTTAAGAGAAACAGAGTTTTATCCCGGGATCCCGGCCTTATTAAAGTCGCGAAAATCCCGGGATTCTTGAAACATAATCCCGGGATTTTCGGGAATTGTAATTTGCACTGATGGCAATAATAGAAACTCCTTTTCTTGACCAGTATTGGCTATATTTCTTGTTTAATTTAATAATTAATATTTTTTTATAAATGCGATAGTAAATTTTAAACACAATATATTTGCGAAACTATGGCCAAATATAGCAAATTTGCGTTTTTAGTTTTTCACTCTGACGTCAGTAATTCAAAATTGATTTAAGAAATTCAGAGAAATGTGCTTACAGAAAAGGAAAATTCTGTAGAATTGAAACATATTCAAGTTTTTGATGCAGAAGGTCTGGTAAGTATTGAAAATGTCATTTGAAAATTTTATCCTTGCAATTTCGCAATATTTATTTTTGAAAAAACTATATGTTAAGGACTTATATAAACTCCATAACGTCCTCGAATTCCCTCCTTCTAACTTTGCCAGCTTCAAAAATTACCTACCTATTGGTTCTTGTGAATCCAAAAATTTTTAATTATTTTAAATTCTAAACAAATTTCCTCTTGCATTTGTTATCCATATTTTTATTCTACATTGCATAGATTCTAATTTTTGGAATTAATCCTTATCCTTATCCTTATCTTTGAAATTAGAAAGTCCTTTAAAATTAATCCTGACGTTAGAGAGAAAAAATAAAAACGCCACTTTAAATAAAAATGGTAGGAGAGCTTCTAAAACAATATAGCAGCAATTTTTTCGATTTAAGTTGTTGAAAAGTAATGAATATCTAAATCCCGGGACTAATCCCGGGATTCTGGGATTGTGATAACTACATCCCGAAAATCCCGGGGTCGGAAAAAGCTGAAAAATTAACATCCCTATTTCAAACTAAAATCTTACATCTCTTGCGTCGAACATTCTGATTAATATTTCAATTAAATTATGAGTTAAGTTGAATTTGATTTTTGAAATAAAGAATTCTGACTTTTTTAGCTCAGTTCGATTGATATTCATCTTCTAGTAATTCATCTAGTTTTCTAAATAAATTGAAGGTAACTTTTTAAACAGGTGGAAACCATTTCAAACTTATAAATGTTCAAACTAAAGAGATCTTAACACTCTTCGTTAGGCACCCGTATTTTAATATCTCATGTAGCTTGTATGTTTATAAGTTAATTGAATTCAAATTTTCAAACAGATGGCAACCCCTTTCAAAGTATTTTCTAGCTAAAGCCATTTAAATAACTTTTGTCTGACATCGTGATACATATTCGAATTTACTCAGGAATTAAGTATATTTTGATTTTTTGAACATGTGGCAACCCTGTAAATATAGTTCAGTTTCGAGAGATACCAATATTTTAATAATTCATCAAACTTATTAAATAATTTGAATTTAACTTTTTAAACGGGTGGCAACTCTCTTTAAACAGCTCAAAAATATTCAATTATTCAAACTAAAGATCTCCTAACACTTAATATTTCATTGTTTATAAGTTAAATGAATTCTACTGTTTAAACAGATGGCAACTTCTTCAACTTATTTAGAAATTATTGCATCCACAAACTCTTTTCGTTTGGCGCCCATTAAATTAAATTTTTACACAGGTGGCAACCCTCCTAGTGTTTAGTTAAGAAACAAAGCTTTTCAAACCCATTTCGATTGACTCTCATCTTGTGATAACTGATTTAACAAAAATTAAAAAAACTATTTTCGAAAAAGTAAAACCATATTACTCATCTACAGACTATGCCCTTTAATTTTAGAACTAATTTTTGAAAATCAAACGAATGGTGCAGATCTGATGACCCGGATGAAAAATCTCTTCTCACATTATATATATATATGTAGATTATCGTTATCTGAAAATGGTCTTCAACTATAGTCCTGAAATGATCCCAGAGCTAGTCCCGAAACGCACCTGAAATAGTCGTGAATTAGTTCCGAAGTGGTCTTCAAGTTGCACCGAAATGGTTCCGAAATGTTCATTTGCGACTCCATCACCCTTCTTAGATAATCTGTAAACCCGAAGTAGCTTGTAATTATTTATGAAACCAGATTTTCGACACACAAATTATATCAATACATGAAAATTCAAATATCCCCCTAATAACATGCATCTTTTAATTTTTTAAACTCCGCGAATTAAAGACTTTCTGCCGACTGCATACAATTTTAAATACTGAAAGACTATTATCATCGACGCAGCTTAATTTGTTTCTCATAACCATTTGAAAAAGTGAGGAAAAAAGCAACTTTAAGACAGTGAAGACATAGTATCTCCATATTTACGTGGCCTACTTACGTAGCGACCTTAGGCAAATAATTTTTTTTTTTCTATTTTAATGGAATATTAAAAAATGAATTTTAATATTTTGACTACAAAACTTAAAGCATCATAAAAAATCTCAATGTAATCATTTCAATAGGCAACATATTAAAGTAAATTCATTGCCTTTAAAAAAAAAAACATAAATTTTTGATTTTATCATAATCCATTTTTTTCTACGTAAAATAACTGAATAAAATTAAGCCTGAGCTAATTATTCTATGACCCAATGACTGGACGCTTACATACATCATACAACTACATATTTGTATTTACACACATAAACATAATTATCACCGTATTTATCCGTTAATTGATGGCGTCATAAAATTTGAAACTTTCGCTTTTTGGTTGCCCAAAATTTATGATTATATAAATTTTTTTTCTGCTTTTGTTTATCTACAATTCGAATAACCACAAATGGAATAAATGCACATTTTATGTTTATAGCGAAAACACATAACTATTTATATAAATACATACAGTGGTCAAATTAATTATTTTTACAGTGATTTATTTTATAATATTGGCAATGTTTTTCATAATACTTTTTATTACAAGATTTTATTTAACTTTACTTGTATGTGTTTATGTATGTATGTATGTATGTATGTATGCATGTATCTTTGACAATGCAGTCAATATTTAACAAACTTACCGATGAGCTACAGACTTGAAACTTCAAACTTAGCTCAGAACAATGCAATATAAAAGATGACTTAATCCGCTAGGTGGCGCAGGAGTCGAGATATTTGTAAAACCCCCATTTATAGTCTGATGTGGTTCATATTTAGAACATATATGACGGCCGCTGTGGTGTAGTGGTAAGCAGTGCGCGCTTCCACTCCACAATGCCTGGGTTCAAACCCTGGTCAAAGCAACATCGCAAAAATATAGAAAAAAGGTTTTTTCTTAACAGCGGTCGTCCCTCGGCAGGCAATGGCAAACCTCCGAGTGTATTTCTGCCATGAAAAACAGCTTCTCATAAAAATACAATCGCCGTTCGGAGTCGGCGTAAAACTGTAGGTCCCTCCGCTTTGTGTGACAACATCAAGGCGCACGCCACAAATCGGAGGAGAAGCTCGGCCAAACACTAACATATGTGTAAGCGCCAATCTATTATTATTATTATGACTTATATGAAAAGAAATAAATCCACAAAAAATTTTGCTGATAGGTGGTGCAGGAGTCGAGATATTTGGAAAACCCGTTTTTATGATCCGATTAAGTTCACATTTAGAATGCATATTGCTTACATGAAAAGAAATAACAAAACAAAAAATTTTGGCAGTTATGTGGCGCATGAGTCTATATAATTAAAAAATCGGCATCTGTACTCAAATTTGGTTTATATTCAGAATATGTGTATTACCTATTTAAATTGAAATATATTGAAAATTTTGTTTGCTAAGGTGAAATAAATATAATATTAACTGCAAGATTTAAAAAGACTAAAAAGTAGACAATAAAATTATAGTTAAAAAACTAAAACCACGCTTTTATTGCAACAAGAACTAAAATTTAATTTAACTTTTTTAAATTAGCTAAAAATAGGATTAAAGTGATTGGCCCGTTGTTATAGTCAAAATAAACTGCACTGTAAAGTATGTTGCAGTTTTTTTTTACAGATGTCCCATTAAAAATTATGTGAAAAAGCTGCAACTAACTTTACAGTGCACTTTATTTTGACTATAACTACGGGCCAATGACTTTAATCCCATTTTTAGCTAATTTAAAAAAGTTAAATTAAATCGGGTTAGGGAACTTCCTATTCTTCTTAAGCGGAATCGCTATATCTACAAATTATTTTATACTTTTTAGTTCTTGTTGTAATAAAAGCGTGTTTTTAGTTTTTTAGCTATAATTTCTTTATTTTCGTTAACTTCTCATGAAAATATAGTTCAAATTCTATCAAAAACCATATCAATTACCCTTGATTTTTTTAGAATTTTCTTTCTTCTTTTCTTTCTTTTTTGCAAGGGTGTTGAGGATTTTCTTCCATATAATACAAAACCAAAATGTAGTGTTTTATGGAAGAAAACGCTCAACATCATCGTGAAAAAAATTCCAAAAATCAACGCTTATTTTTAATGACTTGAAACTTATTATTAAATGAGCTGCATGCATAAAATTTTTCTAAAATTTCTGAAAAAATTTTGAAATTTTGGTAGTTTGTTCAATTTTTCCAAATTTTGTTAACAGCTTGAAAATGCAATTTAAATAGTTTTTTTTAGAATACGAACCATTTTTTTCGTGAAAAATTTAGAAAAAAAATTATGATGAAAAATATTGCGAACATTGCAAAATAAATCTTGGTACGAATAAATTTTTGTTTCCACTGTATATACGCTCAAATTGAAAAAACCATTAATGCTTGCCCATGGATAAAAAGAAAACTGGAAATGCACAGTTACGCAAACATAAATCTGTTCAAATAACCACACTTTTATGGTAGATCTGCGTAAAAATAATAGAAAAATATGTGGAAAAAACGCGAAATTAGCTAATTTGGGCTTTTATTAGCTAAGAAAGAAAATTGAAGTATTTTATTAAAACAAGCGAAATATCTTCGAATACGGCGGTATCTTCTAAATGCCCTTATTTAATATAATTTACGTAGTGCTGGACAGTAGTATTAAAATTCTTATACGAATGTTTGTGTGCACATAATGCGCGCAGAGGAGTAGCTTGAAGAGTTATCTTGGAATACAATAGCCGTTCTAAGTAGCTAAGAGCGTCATTAACAGGTCAATGGGCGGAGAAGAGTTTTGCTAATGAATGAATATTTTAAGGAAGCTGCGACTTGTCTACGTACATAAATACTACTATAAACAGGGTGCTTTAAAATTAGGTTACATTAAAAAAAGGTTCACTTCGAAATACTGCTTTAAGAGGAAATGCCTTCTACCACGAAATATTTTAGCACAGAAGTTTTGATTAGGAGTAAAAGTAATATTGAGCTGCTAAAACTTATCAACGACTGTAACCAAGTCTACATTTATCACGAAAGGCACCGCTGATATTTCTTCTATCTTATGTCTGAATTCAATGCTGATGTTTTTTAATACTTCCCGTATTTAAATTTTTCAGAAAATACAATTTTTTATAAACATTTTTTTACAAAGTTATTTTTGTAATATTTTGACAGGTGGCAACTCTAATGTATATATATTTTTTTTAAATTAAATTGGCGCCTACAAATATGTTAGTGTCTGGCCGAGCTTCTCCTCCCATTTGTGGCGTGGGCCTTGATGTTTTCACACAAAGCGAAGGGACCTACAGTTTTACGCCGACTCCGAATGGCTAATGTATTTTTATGAGAAGCTGTTTTTCATTGCAGAAATATATTCGGAAGTTCACTATTGCCTGCCCAGAGGTGACCGCTATCAGTAAAATTTTTTTTTCCGTTTTAATTTTTGATGTTGGGTTGAAGCGGGCTTGTATCCAGGCACTGCTGACCACTACACCACAGAGACCGCGAATGTATAGTATATACTCCTCACGAAAATCTCTCTTAGCAAAAGGAAGTAGCAATAGAATAGATGATTTGATTTGTTCGTTTGAAATGGTCTCTAAACTAATCAAACTTTATTTTTTATTGACATTTAGATACAAAAAGCAAAAAAAAAAATACACGCAGCTTGTTGTTTTCGCTCAAGTGCTATTGCCTGTTCAATGTGACCACGCATCTTTTACATCACATGAATTTATTATATTTTATTTAAATAGTAATTTTAAATTTTGAAAATGTGGCAACTCTTCGCAAACTGATTTTTGTGCTTGATACCGTTGGTTTGACATACTAATTGTAATCAGAGCTGGGCACTTTGTGATTACGATTACACATTGATTACTTAGGATTACGATTGCTGTAATTATAATCCTGAAAATATAACGATTACGATTACTGTAATTGTAATCGTACTTTTTATGATGTGGCCTCGATGTTCAAAAGTAGTTCGTATGACGTCAAATGTTCTCCCTATCCGTGTATCCTCGGAGAGATCGGTGCGATAGGGTGTTTTTCCTAGCCAACTAATCCGTCTATAACTTTCCTGCAACATCACTGTAATATGGCAACCATATTTATGTATTTGTAAGTCTGATAAAGGAAATACTTAAGCGCGAGCCAAAGAGAGATCAGGTATTCCCCAAATTGTGTTCCAAACTCCTGCTTGACTGGAGCCCTTCATAAAACAAAAGTAGTAGGTGCTTTAAAGCCATACTGGTACAGTGTATATTTGCTTGAGCATTGGACGCCATTTTTCTGGCTTAACGGAAGTTCCGCATTCCTAAAAATAAGGTCAACTACCGAACTCTCCAACGGTTGCTGAGAACCTTAAATGGCGGTACAAATACGGCTACAATCGCAGACACCAATGCTAGAAACAAGTACTCCTTGATACGAGAAGTCCAAAGGCTAGTTCTCATAAAAGTTTAACAATCCAGACGGCCATGAGCGCAAATACTCAGCGTCCTTTGTACACCAGAAGTTAGGCCACTACTCATCGAATAGCGTCTGGTAAGCCTGCTGCAGATAGAAATATTGCCAGCTTGCCTGGCTGAGGTAGAGTTAAAGACTACACCAGACCACACTCCTCGATATAGACTTACCGCTCATCGTCTGGTCACCTCACCAATTCAGAAGGTTCCAAATGTCAGCGTAAGATTTTGCTAATAACTCTGCCGACATCATCTCTTGGGAATTGAGTTATGGGTATCTGTTCCCGGAGATATTCTATATTACGAGATGATACTACCTTCTCTCTACCCCACCCTTCTCTGGTGAAGTTTATTAGGGATCGTTTGGCTGCCTGCTCTATGCTAATGTGCAGTGGCGTGAGCTCAAAAATAACCTCCATTGCTGCCGGGGGTCAGGTGCACATTGCGCCTGTGAAGCACACACACGCAATACGTTGTTGCTTCGTAAATGGGCGCCTCACAGTCGCTAGGTTGGCTCTTGAACCCCAGGCCATCGCTTCATAGGTTATCGTTGGTTTGAAAATCAAAGTATACATCTACCTGAGCATCCAAAGGCTACAGCCCCAAGATTTTTCTGCAAGGAGTTTGCATACCAAAAGTGCTTTTATGGCTTTGGATGTCGTGATGTCGACGAGTTTCTTCCATGAGAGTTTTGTGTCGAGCGTGATGCTTAAATATCTTACTTCGGAAACAATCATCCAGAGCTATAGTTTTCATTCGCGGTAGGGTTCTTCTTCATGTGAATGGGATAGAGGCTGTTTTCGTAGGGTTTATACTGACAACCACACTTACACACCTCGTGTTTGTTATTTTTAATGCCACATAGGGTATTATCGAATCTACCTCTTGCCATTGTCTGATAGCGTTTTCAGGGGTTCGTCTGCTACTAAGATCCAGAGGCGGGGGATAGTCATACAAAATCTATCCACCTTCCTATAACTGCCAAGGAAGTCAGTTTCCAGAAATTTTTCTTACAATTTTATTTTTAAAAACATACCATTGATCAGTCCGAAAGCCAGATATAACTTTGGTAAGAGCAAAAGCTTGGTATGTACTGAGCAGCTTGGTATGCCAGCAAGCGCAAGATGCCAACGTAGAAATATGTAAGTATGGACGCGTAATGTATGTTTTCGTAGGGTATTAACCCATTTTGCATATTTTATCGCAACACACAATCAACCGCTACTACACAAAATCCAACACAATAAAAGTAAACTGAATAGAGTAATTAACGAATGACAGCCTCAAGAAGGCAATTAAGCATAGCTGTTGTGTATTTAGTAATTTGCAAAGGAATGTAAGAATCTGCATAGGAATGTTTGTACGTATGTATGTATGTATGTATTTAAAGTGATGGTGCGTCGGTAGGAAGTGTGCATACCGATGAAGGTGTTATATGGCTGCTTTTGTGTCCCTTATCCTTAAGGTGCCATGCGGCGCCGTGACAATTATTTAAAAAATGCGAGCTTAAAGCAACAGGCAGAGTGGTTAACATACAGCATCCATACATACATACATACATATGTACGAATATATGTAAATGCTATATATTTATGTATGTAAGTAAATATGTAAATGTGCTTAAAAAGTTGGTAGCAAAGCCAAAGTGAAATGTACTTAAATTCGAAATCACACACACACACTGGTACAATAATACATAACATAAATACATCAGTTGTACTACTGCTACATATGTATGTATGCATGCATGTACATTCATTTGTGTGCAGCAAAGCGCATGCCATCAAAATATTCACGCAAAAAGCTACTCACTGTGTGAGCGTTGAAAAACTTTTGTATGCAACTCTTTACATACTTACATACCTTTTACCTTAATAAAACATTTATTTAGCGCAGTAAAATAAAATTAAATAAAATTTTCACCTATAAAAAACCACACACACACAGCAGCACTTGAGCTAAGGGAGCTGTGTAGCTGGCAGTAAAGGAAAAGGAAAAAATTTTCAACAAACTAAAACCGAATGATGAAGGATGAAAAAGCGATCAATAAACAAATCTCTACAGATGCGCAACTTCACAACTTGCATCAGCTTTAACGACGACAACGTTGTGGATGACAACGGAAACGACAACAACAGTAATGTGCTCACACACCGACGTGTAGCAAAGCGCCTTAGCTCAGTATCTAGTTGTAGGCATATATACATATATCTGAAAAATAGCTACTAACTACTATCTCTTCCTTACCAAGATGTTGGTAGAGTGATACTAATGCCCTGCCGGCAGAGAGCCAAGCCAAGGCAAGTAAGAATGTACAGTGATTAAATTATGCGCTAAAAGAAGTCAAATACATAGAGTTAGAGTTTTAAAAGATTCTGCGACTTTGCGTCTGCACGCAAGGAAAGTGCTATCTTCGGCTATGCCCTAGGCCTTGTACCCTTCACGAATAAGATACATTTTTTTAATCCGCTGTTTAGGAGGTATACATTAGACTAAATTGGTCTTGATAGTTTTCACTGTGAACTTTTTGTTTATGATAAGCAAACAGGTCTTTATACGCTTAAATAGCGGGGTTATAGTATGTATCACAAAATCGAAGATACATATATGTTATATATCACCGATCATGGTGATCTTCTTTGTAGACATTTTATGATTGATTGGTAAATAGTAGCTTACAAAATTTCAGGATTTTAGCTGTCTAAATTAAGCAGTTTCAGATCAAACCCGCATATCTCAACAATCAATGGTACAGCAGCTATAAGTAATAGTGAACCGATCGTCATGATTTTTCAGAAGATATTGTATGATTGATTTGTAAATAGTTAACAAAATTTCATAATCGATTCAGCTGGTCATTGTGATCATTTCGATACATGTTGGTACTTTTATGGGTCTATATATTCTTCTTCTGGTACTTACAAATAACGGACCAAAGATATATGTATATTTAATACCATTCCGTGTGGAAAAGTAAAAAGATAAAAAGTAGGTGTAAATACTGTTTTTTTCATATATTTTTTTTCTTCATATTTTGATGCCGGGAGCAAGAAGAATTAAAAAGGCATCGTTTCCAAAAAGACCGAGCTACTTACTTGTTTTATTTTTATGCAGTGAAACGAAAATTTGTTAAGTCCGAAAAAAACCCGAAAAATGCGATAAGTTCAAGAGAATACATACATATCTACTCTTTATATGAAAGTGATCACTTTAATGACTGATTTTCTGCAATTTCTTGTGTCGTTTAGCTTGGTTTTGGCTTGTTCTATGCATTTAATTTTTCGTCATCAACCTCGGTGGACCTTCCTAGGGAGCCTCTTTGATATCAAAATTGGCACCAACGTTCCTATAGAGCCTCGTCGCCGTAAAATTTACATAATTTTTTTCACAACCTTGTAACGGGACGTACATATTTAAAACACTAAAATATCCTCGCGAAAAAGCAGTCTCCTAATCGCCTTCCCCCTATGTGGATAAATCTGTTTAACTTATCCAACCCAGGGGTGGTGTGAAAACAGGGGTAGTAGCTGTTAAAAATTGGGTACATTTTAATAAAAATGCGAACATTATTTTTCTGAGAAAACAATTTCTTAACCCTTTACCGACATTTGCACCATATAACGTAACATTTTTTTTGTAACTTTTGACGATTTTTTTTTTAACGTTGTCACATGCCGACAAGTGCATCTCATATTCGAGAGATCTTTTGTCTTTTTAATATAAACGCTTTAATAAATCAAAACGAATCAGTTTTTATAAATTTGCTTTTTTATCAGACCCTTTGATTTAAAAAAAAAATCATCTTTACTTTACTATTTCCCATCTTACAACGTCATATTAGTAGACAAGAATGTCCAAAGTTATAAAAATCAATAACCAATCTTAGCCCAATTCACTTTTTTATAAAAGTTTTTGGTTAAAAAAAATAAGAATTAAGAAAGAGAATCGGCAAAGAAGAAATAAATAAGAAACCAAAAAAAAAAACAATTTGTTTACTTTGAAGTAATGTTTTCGAAACAACTTCAAGGATTATTATTTTTTTGTTTAAGGTCACAATGCAACGGAGGTTAAGCCTTTTTTGATTAAACAGACTCAGCATACAAAAAAAAAAATAAAATAAAAAAAATTAAAATAATGAATTTAAACTACAAAAAACGTTAAAAATATAAAAATAAATATTATACACGTGTGTGTACATACATATGCACATACAATAGATTTCAGTGACGAATAATCACAATTTTCATTGGCAAAACCGTGTATGTACCTGAAGTGCCACATAACTACTCGACGATATATCAATCAATGGGCCGTAGACCACGCGCAAACCATTTTTTAACATTTTATTTATTCTTATTTTAAAAAAGGGTTAAGCCTGTTAAATAGCATATTTCTGTTCAATGTTTGACCACAAATTCAATGAATTTCAAAGCGGGTAATGCCAGTTTTATAAGAAAATGCTCCACCGTGTAGCATAGCTGTTTAAGCGGCTGCCGTAGCGGCACTACCACTTTGCTGTTTGTGCCACTGCCACCACCACCATTGCTATTGCTACTGCCATTACTGCCTGCCACGCTACTTTTGATGTTTTCCGCAAATCCCCAATAAATGTTGAAAT
>NW_023458555.1:18055360-18058517 GCF_013731165.1 Rhagoletis pomonella | reverse complement strand
TTAAAAAAAAAGGTATCAAGCTCTTAAAAAATCACCCGTTACAAATGCGAAAAAATAACTAAACGTTTATAATTTTTTTAATTTTTTCCTTGTTACAGTTTAAAATTTTTTCATAAAATATTAAAATATCTTGCGAAAATGACCTGATTCGGAAAAACCGTATACAGACAGATCCATAATCTAAGACCCAAAATAAAGTTTACGTGTTTCGGCGTTTTTTTGCTTTATTTCCAAATTCGAGATTTTCAATACTGTGTAATTAGAGTGTGCCTTGGCTTGAAGAGAGAGAAAAGTCCCAATTTAAAATATGTGCTTGCATCTTGCAGGGAAGCAAGAGTTGTATTCATATCGAAAGCAGGCAAAACCCAGTGCACTGAAAGGACTACATACACATTACTTCGACATCATTGTTCTAGATGCGCTCATAAGATACAATATAGCACTAGGATATTTATCCGGGGTGCAACATTCTTTTCGGTGTGGTAGAGAGAATGCACTTCATTCTTAATGTAGTTAGGCCCTAGTAAATAAGAAATATGGCCTTGGAATTTTTCTTAGCCATATTGGAGCCTTCAACAAAGTGTGAAGGGAAGCCGAACCAAGGTGCTTAGCATCGGCCTATGTAGAACCCACCATTACCGGTGGATAATGAATCTACTAGAGTGCAGGAATAAAGTAACGGAAGGTAAAGATGCTTATCTCTCTTTCCTGGATATTAGTGTCCCACGAACTGCTAAGTATGTATGTAAACCCTATCATACACAGCTGCGAAAGTTGAGTGTCAAAGGAATTGCGAAAAAGGCCAGCAACGCACTGTACGCATGTCAAAAAGTGTTGGGCGTTACTTTGGGTATATAGTTTACACCGATGCACTTGGAAGTTGGTTACTCTAATATTTCATTATGGGGCTTTCTTGCAAAGAGTGAATATTCTACAGTCACTAAACTGCCTATCCACTGGAGCATATTTAAAGTTGAAATTTTTGCGAAGAAGAAGATATTGGATAATTTGCGCTATCAAAGACACGAATGAAATATCTGAGAGCTACTCTGAGGGAAAGCTGGATGACTTTCTACAAAGCGGAAAGCGTAAGTATCCTAAATGTTGTCCATGTACTGTAACGTAAACTAAGCTTCGATCTCCATCTAGTTTTATTAGGGACCCAAAGTTCTATGCGTGGCACATACGCAGCGATTTTAAGCTGACCTTACTTATTAAAGAGGTGAGATGAAACCTTGCACTCAAAGACAACTAGTGAAGTTTTGTTAAGTTATATTATGTCATGTTATGTTATGTTATATTATCTTATTTAATTTATGTTATATTATTTTATTTAATGTTATGTTATGATATGTCATGATATGTTATGTCATGTTATACAATGCTATGTTATGGCATTACATGTTATACTATGCTATGGTATGTCATTACATGTTGTCATGTTATGTAATGTTATGTTACGTTATGTTATGTTATGTTATCTTATTTTATGTTTTTTTAATTTACGTTATTTCATGTTATGTTATATTATATTATGTCATGTCATCTTATGTCAATTTGTGTCGTGTCATGTTATGTTATGTTATGTAATGTTATATTATCTTATGTTAAGTTATGTTATGTAATGTTTTGTTATTCTATGTTACGTCATGTTATCTTATCTTATGTTATTTTAAGCTATATTATGTTGTGTTATGTAGTGTTATGTTATGTTATGTTACGTTATATTCTGTTACGTTGTCCAACGCATTTCACATCAGTGAAATAATAATTTTAAACAAAAATTGAGCCCCTCTACTGCACCCACTATTATAAAATTATCTTTATCTGAATTTGTGTCAATTATACGCATCTGTACGTTTTATATTTGCACTCAAAAAATTACACGAACTCTACTATTCAGAGCCTATAAGAGCCACATTAAGTTGGATTTAATTAATAACTTTTTAATCATAATGGCGTACGTTTTCAATGAAACGCATACACTTAAGTATGTATTTATGTATTTGCTTGTATGTAGGTATTTGTATGACCATTAATGGCGCGAAACATGAGTAGATACTACTGTTTAAAGGGGCCAAAAGCTCAATGGCGTTGTAAGTCATTTTTAGCGCATAAGCTACTTATTTAAGCGTGTTAAATGGTTGTTCACAAAGCGTTTAAGAGCCAACAAATACCTACAATCTCAAAGAGATATAAATACGATTACATTTAAGTGCGTTTATGTGTATGATTGTGTGTGTATTTTCAACAATAAGAGCGTCGGCAAAACCATAAATTATGCGCATTTGCATACACACATGCATATTTATATACACATCAAAAAAGCATAAACACGCAAACCAACATGTGCACGTGTGTGCGTATATGCACCAGCAGGTATTTAATTCTTATGAATTTAAATACACTCAGAGGCATACAAATGTGCGTATGTAAGCCTTTATTTTTGTGCATACCCGGCAGAAATCGCGACCTCTGCATGCACGCATGTAAAGAGTACTCCCGAAGGAACAAGGAGTACTCCAAAATTAACCGAAAAGCATTTAAAAAAACGAGGTCCATTTAACATTGCGACGTCGTAGGACCTGACCATATACTCCAGCTCTGCATTACTTATATCACAGTAGCACAAAACTACACCAAGTGATTACTCCATGGAGTACCAACCTCTCAGCAACACAGCCCAATAAACATCGTGGAGTGATTACGTTCCCTAAAGCACGAGCAATAATTGAGTTGGTCTGCTACTGCATTACAAAGGAACATTTTGTAAGTACTCCAATGGACGACATGGTCCTACGAATTTTTGCAGGATATATGCATAAACCTAGCATACATTTAAAGCAATTGCTCACTCCATCGCCGCACTAAGATTATTGATTGAGCTGAATAGTTGCTATGCTTTTACGCTGGGGACTTTGCTTGCCAACCACAATGATAACCAACGACGGTCACATGGTTACTGACTTCAAAAGCTGCAAAAAGTTTGACATTTATATTTGGCTTTTCAAACGTCAACCGCGCTCGTGGCCAGGTGAAATGATAACATAAAGTAAAAAAAAAAAACAAAATTGTACATTTATCTTTTTTGGGTAGCAAATTTCCATGGGATTTCAACATTTATTGGGGATTTGCGGAAAACATCAAAAGTAGCGTG
>NW_023458555.1:18049971-18055260 GCF_013731165.1 Rhagoletis pomonella | reverse complement strand
CACGCTACTTTTGATGTTTTCCGCAAATCCCCAATAAATGTTGAAATTCCATGGAAATTTGCTACCCAAAAAAGATAAATATACATTTTTTTTTTTACTTTATGTTATCATTTCACCTGGCCACGAGCGCAGTTGACGTTTGAAAAGCCAAAAATAAATGTCAAACTTTTTGCAGCTTTTGAAGTCAGTAACCATGTGACCGTCGTTGGTTATCATTGTGGTTGGCAAGCAAAGTCCCCAGCGTAAAAGCATAGCAACTATTCAGCTCAATCAATAATCTTAGTGCGGCGATGGAGTGAGCAATTGCTTTAAATGTATGCTAGGTTTATGTTTATACCCTGCAAAAATTCGTAGGACCATGTCGTCCATTGGAGTACTTGCAAAATGTTCCTCTGTAAGGCAGTAGCAGACCAACTCGATTATTGCTCGTGTTTTAGGGAACGTAATCACTCCACTATGTTTATTGGGCTGTGTTGCCAAGAGGTTGGTACTTCATGGAGTTCTCACTTGGTGTAGTTTCGTGCTACTCTGATGTAAGTAATGCAGAGCTGGAGTATATGGTCAGGTCCTACGACGTCGCAATGTTAAATGGACCTCGTTTTTTAAATGCTTCTCGGTTAATTTTGGAGTACTCGTTGTTCCTTTGGGCGTACTCTTTACATGCGTGCATGGAGAGGTCGCGATTTTTGCCGGGTATGCACAAAAATAAATGCTTACATACGCACATTTGTATGCCTCTGAGTGTATTTAAATTCATAAGAATTAAATACCTGCTGGTGCATATACGCACACACGTGCACATGTTGGTTTGTGTGTTTATGCTTTTTTGATGTGTACATAAATGGGTATGCATGTGTGTATGTAAATGCGCATAATTTATGGTTTTGCCGACGCTCTTATTGTTGTAAATACACACACAATCATATACATAAACGCACTTAAATGTAATCGTATTTATATCTCTTTGAGATTGTAGGTATTTGTTGGCTCTTAAACGCTTTGTGAACAACCATTTAACACGCTTAAATAAGTAGCTTATGCGCTAAAAATGACTTACAACACCATTGAGCTTTTGGCCCCTTTAAACTGTAGTATCTACTCATGTTTCGCGCCATTAATGGTCATACAAATACCTACATACAAGCAAATACATAAATACATACGTAAGTGTATGCGTTTCATTGAAAACGTATGCCATTATGATTAAAAAGTTATTAATTAAATCCAACTTAATTTGGCTCTTATAGGCTCTGAATAGTAGAGTTCGTGTAATTTTTTGAGTACAAATATAAAACGTACAGATGCGTATAATTGACACAAATTCAGATAAAGATAATTTTATAATAGTGTGAGCAGTAGAGGGGCTCAATTTTTGTTTAAAATTATTATTTTACTGGTGTTCGCCCAGCGGTTGACATTCAACCTTTTCAATTAAGGGGAGCTGAGGTGGGCTGAGCAGAGCCGAGTTGAGCTAAGTTGAGTTAATTGAACTGTATTGATGTGAAATGCGTTGGACAACGTAACAGAATATAACGTAACATAACATAACATAACATAACACTACATAACACAACGTTACACAACACAACTTAATATAGCTTAACATATATATAAGATAAGATAACATAACACAACATGACATAACACGATATAACATAACATGACGTAACGTAGAATAACAAAACATGACATAACACAACTTAACATAAGATAATATAACATAACATAACATGACATAACACAAATTGACATAAGATGACATGGCATAATATAATATAACATAACATGACATAACGTAAATTAACAAAACACAAAATACCGTTAAATAAGATAACTTAACATAACATATCGTAACATAACATAACATTTCAGAACATGACAACATGTAATGACATAACATAGCATAGTATAACATGTAATGCCATAACATAGCATGGTATAACATGACATAACATAACATGACATATCATAACATAACATAACATAACATTAAATAAGATAATATAACATAACATAACATGACAGAAAATAACTTAACAAAACTCCACTAGTCGTCTTTGAGTGCAAGGTTTCGTCTCACCACTTCAATAAGTAAGGTCAGCTTAAACTAGCTGCGTATGTACCACGCATAGAACTTTGGGTCCCTAATAAAACTAGATGGAGATCGAAGCTTAGTTTACGTTACAGTACATGGACAACATTTAGGATACTTACGCTTTCCACTTTGTAGAAAGTCATCCAGCTTTCCCTCAGAGTAGCTCTCAGATATTTCATTCGTGTCTTTGATAGCACAAATTATCCAATATCTGCAACTTTCCTCTTCGCAAAAATTTCAACTTTAAATATGCTCCAGTGGATAGGCAGTTTAAGTGACTGTAGAATATTCACTCTTTGCAAGAAAGCCCCATAATGAAATATTGGAGTAACCAACTACCAAGTGCATCGGTGTAAACAATATACCCAAAGTAACGCTCAACATTTTTTGACATGCGTACAGTGCGTTGCTGGCCTTTTTCGCAATTCCTTTGACACTCAACTTTCGCAGGTGTGTATGATAGGATTTACATACATACTTAGCAGTTCGTTGGACACTAGTATCCAGAAAAGAGAGATTAGCATCTTTACCTTCCGTTACTTTATTCCTGCACTCTAGTAGATTCCTTATCCACCGGTAATGGTGGGTTTTGCATAGGCCGATGCTAAGCACCTTGGTTCGTCTTCCCTTCACACTTTGTTGAAGGCTCCGCTATGGCTAAGAAAAATTCCAAGGCCATATTTCTTATTTACTAGGGCCTAACTAAAATTAGAATGAAGTGTATTCTCTCTACTTCACCGAAAAGAATGTTGCACCCCGGATAAATATCCTAGTGCTATATATTGTATCTTATGAGCGCATCTAGAACAATGATGTCGAAGCAATGTGTATGTAGTCCTTTCAGTACACTGGCTTTTGCCTGCTTTCGAATTGAATGCATTTCTTGCTTCCCAGCAAGATGCAAACACATATTTTAAACTGGGCCATTTCTCTCTCTTCAAGGCACACTCTAATTACACAGTATTGAAAATCTCGAATTTGGAAATTACGCAAAAAAACGCCGAAACACGTAAACTTTATTTTGGGTCTTAGATTATGGATCTGAATACCGTTTTTCCTGACCAGGTCATTTAATATTTAGTATTAAAGCCTCATAAATAATGTTACTCATACGCCATATCGTACATGACCATACTCGTACCTACATACTCGTACATGGCGTATGAGTAACATTTTCCGAATTAAAGCCTGAATTTTTTTCATTCGTAATGCAAACATAAAATGAAAATATCTTGGGAAATTGACCTGATCTAGAAGAACGGTATACAAACAAACTAAACAACGCAAATTCAGATTCCCCGGGCCACAAACCCCCAGAGAGGCCTATTGAATGTATAAATATTTGCATTTAAATCAGTTTTAATTGTTGTAAATGCTACTTTGCGACCGCCAACTTCAAGTTGATAAAAAACGCTTTAAATCGCCAAGCTCGGAAAACTGAGAGATTACTTTTCTATGTAAAATCCAAACTTCGTAATTGAGTCCAGGGTGGTAAATATGGAAGCACCACAATCAACCAAGCTACCAATTAACCTTCGAATAGAGTCCATTGAAAACTAAAATTCACTACTCTTTGCAAAGGCCCTACAACCAAATCCAGAACGGGGTTTGACTTACGCTTTCCGTCTACAAAGATGGTCTAATATCCTTCTCTCGGCAGTTCGTCGGATGCTCTACGTTTCACTCTCGATCAAGTAGTTGCCTGGTTCCCGGCACAATGTTAAAGTGTTATTCGCCGCAAACAACTAAGTATGTAGACGTCAATTTTATCGCTATTGAGCTTTGTACTACGATGCGGCTTCGATTCCTGCTAAAGTCTAGAAAGCGAAGTCTGATAAGGAGAAGTGGTGATCTGCATTCCCATTTCCTCTAAGAAACATAATCGTGATACAGAGGTTAATAACAGTATTAAATTATGTAGATATTTTAATATAGTTCTTGACAAGCTTAGGGGTGATTAGCCAACAACCTATATATTTCTACTTTGATTACATATTTATGCTAGGCACATTATCACAAAACTTAAATAACTAGTTGCCCTTTTTCGGTATTCATTTTCTTCAACGAGAGAAAAAAGTGATACAAGTAATAACGTCAATAACGCTGACCAATATTGTTTAGCATTCCTTGTCACTGTCACTCTTTTAGTTTCCGCCAAACATGTCTATGCATTGATGTCAATCGGTTCATGGGCTAATTGGCAGCAGACCAACATAATGTCGCCTGGGCGTTTAACATTGGCTTACTATACAGTTCGACAGCTAAGTATCTATGTGTCTAGTTGCCCACAGCGACATTGTCAAAAGTTCATTTATTGACATAAAATTGGCTAAATAAAATTTTTCTTGTTCACATATGCAGTTCGGAGTCATTTTAGCGCCAAGTGGCAATAACAAATACTAAACTAATGAATATTTTTACTCGGAAATAATTGGCTGCATTTCAGCTGCTTAATGATTTATGTAAACACATTTTGTTTGACTTCAAATATTGGCAGATAAGATTTCAATAGTGTCACCAGAAATATACTGACGGCAAAGCGGATACAGCTATGTCCGATTTAGACCAAGTTAGTTGACATTTTTAATTTTCTTTTCACACACGAAGAACGCTATGTGCACTTAACTATGTGTAGAGTGCTGTATTTAGGTATTTATTTTGTGAAACTTTTTGCAAGGCTAGTTAAGGAAATGTTGATGTTTCTTTCTTGTGAAAACTTTAAAACGTACTGTAGTGTGATGATTCACAAAAGTTTGTGTAAAATCTTATCCAATTTGGAGATTAGATTTCTTCTCGATATCAGGGGGGTTCAAATCGCCTTACTCTGGGTCTATAGTTTGTAAAAGTTAATGTGTAGAGTTCCCACAGACAAGAGTTGTTCAGTTTCATTGGAAAGTTTCCTCCTTGTGAACATACCTTATAATGTCCAAAGTGACTGCAGTACAAGCGACCTCTCCGGAGTAGGAGCGTACAGATGACTGCAATGTAATAAAGAGCTGTGGCGTATTATTTTATGTTGATGGCCATAATTGTCTCTATTTTACTGAAAGATATCATGTCTTCACCGTACATATATACATAAGTATTTGCGTCTAATTATGCATCTAAAGTTATTCAATCTGCCTCAAAACAAGATAATACGACCACACTTCTTAAGCTGCTACAATGAAATCGACGAAGAAGATTATACACAA
>NW_023458555.1:18043204-18049871 GCF_013731165.1 Rhagoletis pomonella | reverse complement strand
ACTTCTTAAGCTGCTACAATGAAATCGACGAAGAAGATTATACACAAAATATTTTGAAGTAAAATTTTGCTGAGTGTTTGGACAATATTCCTTTCTTAAATTAAATATAAATTTCGAAAACAGCATAGCATCTTGGTTATTTATTAGGTGAAAAGAATGCTATGGACCAATCATGTTTTGACCTTATAACCAGTTTCTCTTTGCTATTGTTTTGAACATAGGATTCCCCCTGTTAAGTAGTCCTCCAAGTAATCGTTATTAGCCTTGACGCAGTCCATTAAAGAGTTGCATCAATTTGGAACGCTCTCCCGTATTGCTATAAGTTAAAAACCCGCCCTAGTGGGGTTCTTTTCTAAACACTCGCCATAGTCACGTTCGCCTACGTTTCTTACCTTCTTGCACTGCATCTTCGATTATCTTATTATCGTCTTAGCTACTGTCGCAACTCTATAATGGCTTTATTTACTGCATTCCACTCTTACTTTGAGCTCAATGTGACACCATCTAGGTTGCCTGGTCGCAGTGGCAACCCTTTTCTTGTTGTAACCAAAATTTATACATTCTACTCCGCTGCGACAAACACCTATATGGTATACGCGCTACCGTAATCGGACCACGGCACACTTTAAGCAATATTTCTTCATATAACTATATTATTTCATCGAATTTAATTATTAACAAGTAAGAATGTCTAAGTTCGGGTGGAGTCGAACATTAAATACCCGGCGCAAGTATTAAATATATGTTTTTTCACCTTTCCGAAACCTTCCGCTAGATGGTAAGCCGAGGTGTATCAATTTTGAGTAAATTAGCGTCCTTCAATTTCGAAATATTGAAGTTTCAAGCATTTCTGAAATTTACCTTTATATGAAAAGCGGCCGTTATTTTAGTCCGATTTCAATAATTTTCAACGTTTTGCTTTTATGTGGCAAGCACAATAAAAATACCGAGTTTGGTACAAATTGGTAGAACGGTTACCGATATACATATATGTGGTCATAAGTGAGCGGTGCCACGCCCATTTTCCAAAATTTTACCATAAACGTATTTCTCGGTAAAGAATTGTTGCAAGCGTCAATTTTGAATAAATTAGCTTTAATATTTACTGATTTATCGAAGATTTCGTATTTCTTTAAATTACCGTTATATGGGATGTGGGCGTGGTTATTGTCCGATTTTTCAAATTTTCGGTGATTTTGTATGCTGTACCAAGGCCAACAACTGTGCCAAGTTTGGAAGAAATTGGTGCAGCGGTTACCAAGATATACACATGTAACCATAAGTGGGCGTGGCTACGCCCATTTTCCAAAAATTTATAATATTCTTATTTTTCGTCTGAAAATTTTTGTAAATATCAATTTTGAGTGAATTATCTTCAGTAGTTACTAAAATATCGCAGTTTTCGTATTTCTGGAAATTACCGTTATATGGGTAGTGGGCGTGGTTACCGTCCGATTTCGCCCATTTTCAATACCAACCTACCTTGGATAAATGGAAACCTACATACCGAATTTCGTTGAGATATCTCAATTTTTGCTCGAGTTATCGTGTACACGGACGGACGGACGGACGGACAGACGGACAGACGGACGGACAGACAGACATGGCTTAATCGATTTCTCTTTTCATTCTGATTATTTATGTATACTTTTGTCTATATCTATCTCGATTCGTTTTGGCTGTTACAATCAACCGTTATGTGAACAAAGTTATAATACCCTTGTGCACAAGTGCGCTCGGGTATAAAAATTACCAAAAATCTACGTGATTTTTTTTTTAAATAACTTCGAATTTGCGCTTTATTTTACTACAATTTAATTTGCTATAAAATTGCGTGCTCCAAAAAATTCTGATTCAAAATTCGAAAATTTAGATGCAGCTTCGCGGTTTTTTTATAATTTTATAAATACAAATTTCATAGTTTCTGCTAAATTGTAAAATTTCTGCAAAGTTACAACAAAAGTTGAAACAAAAAAAAAAAATAATGAAAAGTAGATATTCATCAAACAGATCTATCAATCAATGGTTGGATACCGCAGATAGCGATAATTTTTCCAATACTTTTTGATTTTTTTTTTCGAAATATTCATCAGCGTAGCCAGAATGAAATTTAGGGGGGCTCGCCCCTATTAAGCTGGCTTTTCAGGGTACTATTTTATATATATATATAAATGAAATTTGAAAGTTTGGGGGGGGGCGGCCTCGAGCACCCCCCTGCCCCTACCTGGCTACGCCCATGGAAATATTTATCGATATTATTATCTATATTTATCGTTAAGTTTATCGATATCTACTTTTACTGAATTTATTATACAAAATTTCTGGTGTATTCCCTTAAATTGGATAAGTTTTTGGAAATTTCGAAAAACACGGAACTTTTACTGAAACGTCAACACTCGTATGAATAATATTTTCGAGCTTCGAGTTTCCTGGCCTTTTCTATTTTTTTATTTTTTTTATTTAACAAATTTTGGAATTTTTTCCCGACAGATTTGTTAGCGCACGCAAGTTGTTTGCATTTTGAAAAGTAAATTAAATTTGTTAGCAAATGAAATATTTATGTCAGATTTCCATTGGGCATTGAGTGCCTAGTTGGACGTTAAAAAAGTATTAGTAATTCATTCAATAAAAATATTCATTAAGTTCGGTTCCGCGAGGCATTTTTTGAATGGCACAAATTTTGTGTCTTCTCAGTGCCTAGTGGAAACTTGGCATTATATAAATTATCGTTCACAATGTTCGCTAGCGAAACTATTTTCTTCTTTTTTCCTTAACTAATTAAATCGTTATATTTCTATTCAATTTTAAATTTGGTTTAGAAAGCAAATCAACAATCAAAAGTATGTTTGCTCTCACAGCGTTGTGGTAGATACATATTTATGTTTCTATGTATGTACATATGTATTTATAAGCCTATATCCTATTTGTATGCCAAAAAAGTATCTAAAACATTCACAGACTACAATGTATTTTTATGAATCTAACCTCACCTTTCACTTTGTATCTTTTTCGGCTTTCAACGACACCGTTATATCGGCATTCGCGCCATAAAAATCTACACACCAACTCGTGCTATGTATGCATGCAGTCACAACGATTTGGCGTGGAATATACGGAAATTTTTGAAAAATCGTCTGCAAGATTTTCCTTTTGCCGGCGATTTGCGTGAGGTGTTGCCATGGTCGGCGAGCGCTTGGAGCCACACCGATTTGCCGCGACTGAAGGAGGGCATGGTGGCGGCACAGGTATGTACACAAATACATGAATGAGAAGAAATTCACGCACATAGCTAGAAATTTAAAAGCACAAAAATTTTTTTTTTTTAAGTTTGTATATATGTATATCTACAAAGGTAGCGAGCTGCATTGTTTGTGAGAGGTTCAACAGGTTGACTAGCATAGCTTCTAAAGCAAAAACAAGTAGCAGCAGGAAACGCGCACAAATTGAGTTTACCCACTGACAAAGATTTTTTGCAAAACAATTTTTATATTTCTGATTTTATCTTGCTTTTTTTTGTAATATTTAATGGCATTGGTTTCGATTCAAATATTCGCCTTAAAATATTTATGTCGCTTTTGTTGTTTTGTGTGCTGCTGTTATTGAATAATTTTTTCTTCTTCTTCTTCTTTCCACACACAACAGTTCTGGTCGGCATATGTGCCCTGCTCCTCACAACATATGGATGCTGTGCAATTGACGCTGGAACAAATAGATTTAATACGACGTTTGGTAAATTTGTATCCAAATCAAATGACGTTCGTCACAGATGCTTCAGGTAAGCAGTATGCCAAAAAATACTACCAATACGTGTTATGCAAAGTAGCAAGCGACGATATGCAAAAAGTTTGCTCATACTTACATATGAATTTAGATACCTACATACATCTGTGAAAGGTTGTGCAGTCGAAGTATAATGTAATGCCAAGTGCGTGCTCAGAGATTTGTCGATTTCATGGCCGTTGTGCGGTGGTGGCGGGATTTGTGTGACATTTGTGAAATACCTTAAATACATAAATTTTAATGAGCGCTCTTTAAATTTCAAGCAGAATAATAGGAAGGCGCACCAAATTTTTTTTTTTTTAAATACGCCAAGAATGTCTAATACTCAACCAGTAGAGGACAAATCAATAGGAAGGAATCTCGTTAGCTCTCAGAGTTTAACTCAGCACATAATTTCACTGTCTTTTTTCCTAATGAAACAAACTGTGTTACCGAAGCATCAAAATTTTGGAAGTAGAGTCACATTTGGTATACTCGTGGCTCCAAGACTGATCATAGCGGCACACAGTGTTTGGACTATTTGAACAATTAGCTTAGGGAGTGAAGAGTTAAAAGCCGTAAATACCAAATTTTGCATAACTACTATCCCCTCGCTCTGCGGACGCACAGTGGTCGGGGAAGCTATGTTTTACGCGAAAAATTAGATAGGCTATTACGATTATAATAAAAACAGAGTATCGTAGTATTTTTGTTAATGTAAATCCGAACATGCCATAAAATGTTTAGTTTGAAATTTGGAAGCTGTCAAATCAACTACCAATTTCTCTAAATGTAAGAAGGTATTTTTGAAGACACCACTGGTTAGGTTTGTAGGCGCGTTAGTCACGAATTTTATGTCAAATTAAATCTTTGGTAGTTGAAAGCGGCCAAATGGACTATGAAGTTTTTCTAAAAATGAGAAAATATTTTAAAAAATGGTCCTGATTAGGTTTTTAGACATGCGGATCCCAAATTTCATGTCAAATGTTGAATGGCTGCCAATTTCTCTAGAAATAAAGAAAGTTTCCCAAAAATTAAATGTACTAGCTTTTAAGGCTTACTGATCTCGAGTTCTATATTAAATTTGACAGTTGTTAAATGAACTTTCATTGTCAGTTGAGTAACACAATATATTTGTTTAGTCAAATTAATTATTTAAAGCATTCGAGGGAACATATTTAAAACAAATCTATGATCAAATTATAAAATAATAACAGTCAGTATATGTATAAATAAGGGGGATAGTTAGAGCCGAGTGCTATACGCATGTTGAGCTCAAACAATTTGACCTAGGTACGCTTGTTATTTTTCAGATTTTTTTCTCTTTAAACGAAATTCGTATTTTCCAAAACTTCAGTTGTCTAATTTGTAAATAAAGTCATTCAGGTTTTCAAATTTTGTAATGAGCGAACTTAAGAACCTCTAGATAGCAAATTTCATGAAAATTCAGTATCTTTTTAATTCTTATATGCCATATTGGTTTCGCTTATTGGAATTTTAAAAATTGTCTTCCGGTTTGTTAAGATACTTCTGAAAAATCATATTTATTAGCTATTATTAATTTTTAATGTTTTAATACACATTATGTTATTTGGAATAACTGCTAAAGTTGGTATTTTTGGCGCCAGTTCGCCCAAAAATGCCAACAAGTTGTAATCGCCGTAAAACAAACTTATTTATACTCACATATTTGTTTTCGTACGTCCCACTGTAATCTACAATGCTTTTCATTTTTCGAGTTTAACCAATAAGGATTAAAAATAATAGTTAATATTTGAGTTTTACTTTTTCGCTCAAAGGTAATTACTTGATTATTATATTTTCGATCAAAAATAATGATTATTTTATGATTTTTATTTTTTCGCTCAAAGATAATAATTATTATTGCGTTTTATTTTTTTTTCACTGAAGATAGATGGAGCCAAAGTACGAATTTCTAGGCAGACTTGCCCCATATGGGTCCGAAATCGGTCACGAAGGGTATATTCTCTTAGAAGAGATGATATATCTAACATTGCTCGGGCTCTAACCGGGCGCCGGGACCTGTCTAATAGGTAATCATGCAGAAAGGCTCAGCGTACCTGCGAAGCTGCAAGGACGTTGAAGAGGAGGAAACAGTCTTGCATCTCTAGTGTGCCCTGCACTATGTAGAGGCAGGCTGCTTCATCTGGGTTCACCGTTCCTGGCCGATATTAGGGAGGTTTCAGCTACCGGCGGATAATTGAACGGTGTGGTTATGTTTAAAGTGTTCTATTAAAAAAAATTGCTTTAAAATTTTACTTTATCTGTGAGCAAAGAAACATAAAAAAGTTGATTTTTTTTAGATTAAGGACATTATTTAACAAAGGACTTGTCTGAAATAATATTAGGTCTATAAAATATTTGGAGTTTTTTTTTTTGAATTTTTGTTGCTTGAGGACAAAACACTAGTTAGCTGGTGTTGTTTAATTTTACCGATAGTGTGGGAAGATCATTTTTTGTTTGTTTTATAGATCGGATTTGTAAGCAAAGAAGTGTTTTAAAATTAAGGATATTTAGCACCCCATACATACATTTGACTCTTTTCGTCGAAAAAGTTTTATATGTATCTGTATATTTTTATACATGCATGTTCACATAAAGCGAGATTTTAGACATAAATACTAAACATAAGTAAATATTTGAATATTTCCATTCAACTGATTTTGCTTTTATTTCTCGAATTATTTTCTTCTACAGGAATTGAGGAGGTGCATAGAAGTGGAAAAATTGCTAGTCTGATCGGGGTGGAGGGTGGCCATTCGATTGGCACCAGTCTCAGCGTTTTGCGAATGTTCTATCAGCTTGGCGCGCGCTATTTGACACTGACACACACCTGCAATACGCCTTGGTATGTATGAAATAAATGTATGGAATTTAGCGAAAATCA
>NW_023458555.1:18032406-18043194 GCF_013731165.1 Rhagoletis pomonella | reverse complement strand
AACGCATACACGCCGCTTGGTATTTGCACAAATAAAAATTTAGAGCAAAGTGTTGCACTGCGAGACGTAAATTTTGCTTATTCACTGAGCAAATACAAATAAGCACAAATGTGTTTAGTAGTGCATATTTTTTCGCTTACAATGTATGTATGTACATATTTGTAGAAATATAATAGCTTTTTTTTAACACATGCATTCATATGTCTGGTTTTTTGAAAAGGGTCACAAAAGTGTATGTATGTATGTAGAAAAAAATCTTGAAATATAAAATGAAAAATAAACAAACTGTGTGCATCAGTTGCTGCCAAGCCAAATGCATAGTCGGCTTTGTTGAATTGCTTGGCAGCTAAGGATTACCAAAACAAAGTTAAAAAGGAAGATTTAAAAAGGGGGGAAAAAATGCTTAAATACCACACAAAAAATAAGCAAGTAAGTAAATGGTTAAATAAAAGATTCTTACCAAGTTTGTTTTCTGGTTTCATTGTGGCATAAAAAATTGTACAGCTATTGTTCACCTGCTCAAAGACCTTAGCTTATTTAACGAATTTTCCTAATGCATTTGCTAGGAGTATTTGGGAGCAAGCAGCACCCACATGCGGTTGTTAGGCGAGGTAATTGATTTTTGTGCAAATACTAACCGCAAAGTTTTTATTAGAAAAATGAAAAAAAAAAATGTTTATAAATAAATATGTAGGAAGAAAATTCACAAAAGGCCTTTGGGCTATGTAAGTACATAAATACTTTTGCATTTTTAAACCGATTTTGATCATTAAAAAGAGAATTCGGGTATTCCTCTACCCGTCATGGCAACCACTATTACAACAAAACAAAGGAAACAAGAAAGCCAAAGTTTGTTTCAAGTGGAGAATTGCTGTTTCAGTAAAAGGCTATTTCTTCATCCACCACCGGCGTAATGATGAACATAGGTCTGAATTAATTTGTGGTTGTTTTTGGAGTATTGTAAGTAAGTTTTAAAGGATATTTTTTCGACTTTAAAACTTTAGTATGCAAAAGTGCAAATGAATTGCCCATCGCTAGCTATGACTTTTTCCACTTTTCTGGAAATTCACGAATTTAGCTCCAATAAAACTGCTCGCCTTTCCACTGAAATGAAGCGTAGCCCCGTAATTATGCTCGGCGTTGACCGTTACAAATGGTACTCTGATCCTGAAATGCCTTGGCTATAAGGCGGATGGGTTAGAATTTCGCGTCCGGTACCATCAAGATAAGTTTTGAACACTTTTGCGACATGTGGACGAGCATTGTCATGGTGGTAGAGCAATGACTCGCTCGCAATCGGTCACTTCAATCGCTGCATTTGTTGTGTATAGGGAGCCTCATCGATCATATGAACACTTTTCGGATGCATTTGATACAGCATTTCCTACGGGTCCTACTAAACGCAGGGCATTACCTTGCTGCGATGGATATTTGTTCTTGCTGTCGATGGTCTGGGATCGCCGTGCTTAACATACGTTTCCCGGCATTTCGGATTATCGTAGTAATCCATTTTTCCTCGCTGGTGACAGTACTATGCAAAAGCGACTTCGCTGTGTGTTTCATGAGCAGTTGTAAAACAGGGACCCACCGTTCGTTATCTCTTGGCTTGAGTTCGTGAAGCCCTCAGTTTTAAACTTTCTGGACCATACCAATGGCTTTCAATCACAATGAAATGTCTTGTTGAATCATACCCAATATTTGCGAATGTTCTTCTCGTTGATTGCCTGCCTTCGGACTCCTTACCGGTTGCGTCCAAATCACTGCTTTTGAAATGTAGGAATCAGTCATCACAGCTTGTAATTAGTGAGGCGTGCTTGCCAGAAGCCTCACACAGCCGCCGATGACTTTATGCTGCACTTTTCATCAGTTGGAAGCAAAATACCAATGATTCCCGCAATGCTGTTTTGTAGGCACAAAAGTTGACATAGTAGTAGGTTATTCTGGCTGGCTGACCGCCCCACATAGACCAATATGTCCCTAGTGATGCCGGATGGAGATAGAGGTTCAGTTAAGTATATTCGAAGTATACATCATTTGGGATGAGGCAGCTGTTCTAAGATACCGATGCGATTTTGATCTGTACCACGATAGTTAGACCAATAGTTGCATATGGGGCGGTGGCTTGAGTTTCGACTTTTTGGTCAATATCTTAGGCTCGCCCAAGTCCATCAAAGTTTAAGTGATAAAAAAATTGTTCTTAGCTTACTTCGATTCCCTACAAAAAACGTCCATCTATGTCATTAGTCTGTGTGCTGAGATCAAGCTAGGGAGAAATCCTAATACTGAGTAATAGCCAGGCGAAACTGAGTGCCTTTTCATCATTTGATCTCAAATCCTTCTTAATCCTTGAGTATATCGGAAGTCTTAACGCCCTGGCGGAGCACAACATCATCCAGCTAATATGGGCACCATATAACTAGGCCGGAGGCCGCCCTGTCTCCTATAACGTAAGCGGTACCAAGGACAACTCTGACCAAGTGTTACATCCATACAATCGCTAACTCCTGGAGATATCATAATATTTTTGGCATCTCTAGGCTCTTATTTCATCTACTTATCTTTCTATCAATGACACTGCTAGACGTCGTCATCGAGCAAATGTCAGCATAGCAGATCAGCCTCCGGTTGCTGGAGATCTTGTAGATATAGAAGTTAAACAGTGGCGGGAAAAGGACACCACCTTGTAGATCCCTTTGTTTAATGATTCTAGACTTCGAGGTTTGATATCGAAAAATAACTGACGCTGCCGACCACTCAGATAATTCGTCGTTCACTATTTTAGTGCCTGCAAGAGAGAAGATGCCTCAATGTCCTCATTCAGAGGAATGGAAAACATTCTCAAACACCTTTGACAAATACAGTGCTACCACGATAGCTTTCTCGCGGAGATGGTTATTGTTAAGGCTATGAGTTACCTGAGTGGCTTTAAGTACTTTGGTGGTAATAGGCACATTGCGGAAGCCGTACTGGGGACACATGTAGTACGGAAGAAGCAAGGCCTAAAGTGTCTACACTACTAGGAAGAAGGGATTTAACGATTTCACGACACCCGAATCTCTATACTGAAATCACTTGGGGTCTTCCCAACTAAGGTCTGTTAACTCAGTGTACACTGCAAAAACGCATCTCTAACTGCTCGGTTACGGTGGCTGCTTAAAGATTTGTTTTTCGCGCCTTAACACGAAAAGGTTATATAAAAAAAATTGTCAAAATTATGTTAAATAATCCACCGTATAATCTCTAAAGAGCTGAATGGTAATAGGAGCATAATTTTTTCTCAGTGCATTTGCAAAAAAAAAAATGCTGTGCTTCCCCTGTTGGTATATAGAGCGGTTGAATTTGTGACACTTCAAATCCTGTAATACACATTAAAGTACATACCCAATTTGCAAAATATTTCGTTATTTGTTTTTTTTTTTACCTTGTCAAATGCACATTTACATGAATGCAAAAAAAAAACACTCATTAATATTTTCATCCGTTATGAACTTATCCAAAGACAAACTCGTATGTACCCCACATAGTATGTCGTTTCGGTAAGTTCACCTGCTAACAAATTACGCGCGAAAATACGCAAATACTGTGTGTGTAGCTATCATTTTTGTGTATGTTTGTGTGCGTTCGCGTAGGTACTTAAATTATGATGATGAAAAATCCACTTCCCGAAGTGAAGAAATATTCATCTTTCCAGCATATATTTAATGTAGATTAATGTGTTATACATATATTTTGTGAGCTTTTGCTGCTACCTATTTTCCTGGATTTATTTATTTTTATGAACTTACCTATTTTCTATTTTCTACCATTGCAGGGCGGATTGCTGCAAGGTTGATGAGCCAGGAAAATATCCACATATTGGCGGACTCTCGAAATTCGGTAAGGTAAGTGTAAAAAAAAAATTATTGCGGAAATGGAGTTTAAGCTAATGTGTGCGCATTTTAAGCAAATAAATTTTGTTGAGGCAATAGTGGAAAAGTGGAATATACGGACTTTTCGGAGCGTTCCATTAAAAGCTACTACCAGGGAAATTAGAAAATCCCGTATGTTGCGTATGAGTTCTATATCTCATTTAATTTTGCGTCATTTATAATCCGCTTTTTTGTTTAAACTCTTTGAATGAAAATCGGGGGTGCCTAAAAATTTGCCATATGAAAAGTAAGAGATGAAATGCAAAATTCAATTCCGACGGTACGACAAACAAGTAATTTGATGTTACATGCCTTTAGGCGTCCATGGTCTCTATATAGAGAATTTCGGGGACAAAAATTTCACTTAGCGATTTTGAGAAATTTACTAGTGAGTGATAAAATGATCGAAAATAATAGCATCTTTCAAATTTGATCGAAAAAATAGAATGCATGGAAATCGGTAGGAAATAATTAGTTGATAGGAAAAATGAATTTGGATGATTAGGGAAAGAGTTTTTGTTTTAAAATAAAATCACCAGTTTTTTTTATTCGAATTCAAGATAATTTGTATATATGTGCACATTAGAGTAGTCCTTAGTAGTAGCCCTTCGCGCAGGAGAGAAGAAATTGGAGAAGCTTTTTGGTCCCGGCCCAAACCGACAAATGGTTGTAGTGCCAAATAAGAAGAAGAAGAAGAGTAGTCCTTAAAAATATCAATATCATGCACTGCCAGGAAAATGTAAAAATTAAAAAAAAAAGTTAGAGGTCACTACCAGGTTTTAAAAAAATCTTTTTTTTTTTACCCCAAAAATGTCTACTTTGACCAACTTCAACTCAGCTAGCTGATGAACCCATATAGTAAAATCTGCAGATCTTTTCACAGTTTTAGGTACAATTTTTTTGTATTTATGACCATATTAAGTTCAGAATATTTTGCCTGAGTGTTTTTAGCATAAGTAGAAAAAAGGTTAACAATCATATCAGAGCGAAATATATAGTTTGTTTATATGTAGTATAACGAAATTTTCCGGCGAATAATTTTCTGGAATATTTTAACCCTCGCGCGACCTCCCAAATGCCATTTTAAGGGGCTCAAAACAACCGAGAGCTAATGGGTTAAAATGTCCTACAAAATTATTCCTCATGAAATTTTACTGTATGTACCCGAACTATATATTTCTCTCCGTTGCACAATGAGATATGTAAAATTTTGCGATTTAAAAAAATTAAAATTTTTTCAAATGTATTTAAAATTTTGAAATTTTCTCCGCGAAATGTTTTTATTTTGTACGTAGAATAAAAACTTAAAAGTTGATATTTTA
Source organism: Rhagoletis pomonella (assembly GCF_013731165.1). Taxonomy (NCBI): domain Eukaryota; kingdom Metazoa; phylum Arthropoda; class Insecta; order Diptera; family Tephritidae; genus Rhagoletis; species Rhagoletis pomonella. The sequence continues at coordinate 18,037,964 of NW_023458555.1, read as the reverse complement.
AAGACTACCCTAATGCTTAAAAAAATATGCAATGATTGTAAATTCAGACTCCTAGCGGCATCAATTTACATACATTTAATTTCCGGTTTCAAAAGTGCATACCTCTGGCTATTTCAAATTCATATTTTTCTGACATTTGCGTAAATATTTATGAACATACATACATACATATGCATGTATGACTTCATTCAAATTACATACATTTTTTCCCGCTGACTTTTTTCAACACTTTTTACTGCCTTCGAATATTTTACTAGCCACTTCACATTACTAATTTTTCCCCACATTCTTCTCTTTTTTTCAACGCTCTACTCGCCTCCATCTCGGAATGTAGTTGGTGGTGCATGAAATGAATCGACTGGGCATGATTGTCGATCTGTCTCACGTCTCGGTGCCGACAATGTTGGACGCATTGAGCGCTTCGAAGGCGCCTGTGATATTTTCGCACTCCTCCGCGCACGCCATATGCAACAGTTCGCGTAATGTGCCAGATCATGTGCTGCAGAAAATTGTAAGTTTTTGCCAGTTTTTTTTTGTAACTTTTTCGCCAGTTTTTTTTTTACGAATTTTTTTTTCGCCAATTTTTTGTTTGCTATTTCTGCTATTTTTACTATTTTTGCTACTTTTGCATTTTTGCCATTTAACACAAATTTTCACAAACTCGCTTTAATTTTTTTTCCTTCATATTTTTTTTTCATTTGCCATTTTATCATTTCATTTTCATGCTATTGCATTTGATTTCGTTTTGCGAGCAAACTACGAGCAATATGTTGAATAAATCTTGCACTGAAGTGCGGTGCTGTGCAGAGTGGAGTGGAGTGTTTCCCCTCAATCGAGCAAAAGCAAAACGAAAATATTTTACAGCCGCATGCTGACAAGAAAAAAAAATAATCAGGAAAAACATAGATGCCTACATTTTTATAGCGCAAAATATTGCATTCACGAAACAACTTCAGCCAAAGCGTTGCATCGCACAAACTTTACTCTCGAGTGTCCTCTTTCCCAATCAATTGGTTAGTTAGTTGGCTGCTTGCTTGCTGGCTTGCTTGCTTCGTAGCTTGCCTGTTTGGTTTGACTGTTGCACAAAGCGCAACACAAATGTACACACTCTTATGTACCTCCCGTAAGTACACATGTCCCTACCTATGAGGCGACGTTGGCGTCGCCAGTGCCGGTTTGCATCATTCAAAGTGTGCTTTAAACGTTTCGCCCATCGTTTGGCGCTGCAGCTGCTGCAGTCTCATAGGACTATTTGAAAAATTCGCAGCGCTTAAATTTTGTGAAGGACACACTTAACCATCACAGACGATGCGCACCAGCACTCCATACCTCTCGCTGCTAGCCTGCCTGCAACTCTAGCTCGTATCTCGCAAAAGGACTCTGTGTTGTGTCGTGGAATGCACGGAAGTACTCAGCAGACCATAAACATACATAAATGTACTTTCACATATTTTTACAACTATTCTATATATGTACATATGTAATATGTTGATTGTATGTGAGCCTATATAAATTTGTACTTGGTTTGTTTGGCATCGTTTCAGGCAGTCAATGGCGGCTTGGTGATGGTCGCATTTTACCCACATTTTCTTAGTTGTTCGAGTCAGGCGACACTAGAGGATGTTATTGGTATGTAAATACATACATATGTCTATGTATGCACACAAACACAAATGCACCTACATACATACTAAATACATACTGACATAGATATTGCTTGCGATATGCAGCAGTGCAATAAAATATCAAACTCAATATTATATTAATATTCAGTAAAATGGAAAATCGATGCTTCACTGCTGATATGCAACAGCAGCAGCAGCAGCAGGATGTTGGCCAGAGATCTGCCATTGCTAGATTTTTTAAGTTGTTGGTTGACTAACTCAAAAAAAGTATTAGTGGATATAAGTCGAAGTAGAACATTTACTCATATTCACTAATACTCGCTTACGTACGGCACACATTGCAAGAGTATGAACAATGAGCAAGTTCTCCGTAGGACTCAATTCCTCTAATTGAGCTAATAAATAATATTGTAATACCGAAATGACTCACAGCATCGAGAGTTACTTAAACCATGTAGGTCTTTCTAGTGTAGCTCTTTGAATTCATGCAAATAGTAATAAAGCACATGAGTGGTACCATGCAAATTTCGTCTAGTTACGGATTTTTTATAAAGGTATATCAATGTAAAATAAGTACTAACAATAGATACTTATGCTGGCATACAAATTTTAGAAAAACTTCTTATAATATAAATAATAATATAAATATTATTTGTTCAAGTTATTGACTGTTATATTTTAAAGTATCAATTATATAAATAGGCAATCATGTTTCTTTTACACCCCTTTTACGGCTAAACTATACTTCTAAGGTATAAACAATTATATATCATTTGAAAGGTATTTTGATGCTGATGTGCAGGCAATTTTTAAAATTTCAAATTAGTTTAACATAAAGCGAAAAAATCAATTCAAAAGTGACACCAATACTAATGCCGTACATGTACATGGTTGTGCGGAAAGGCATCCTAAATGTATGCTTTAATATTGAATATATATAATTACAGAAACGTGCTAAGCAGCAGTTTAGGAATAAGATGTATGTATGTATGTATGTACATGAATAGATTAGACTCAAACAATAAAGAAGGTAAAGTTGAGTGTGGAGAAGAAGAAAGGAATAAATACAGAAATTAAAATAAAAGTAAAGAAACCTAAATATAAAGACAAAGAGGAAGGAAAATTTAAATAATAACAATGGAGGGGTGAATATGTAAATGAAGAAAAGAATAGACATATTTAGATCAGGATAAAGGAAAAAATAAAGATGAAGAAGAAAATGAAGACCAAGACGAAGAAGAAGATGAAGATGAAGATGAAGATGAAGATGAAGATGAAGATGAAGATGAAGATGAAGATGAAGATGAAGATGAACATGAACATGAAGATGAAAATAAAGATGAAGATGAAGATGAAAATGAAAATGAAGATGAAGATGAACATGAAGATGAAGATGAAGATGAAGATGAAGAGGAAGATGAAGATGAAGATGAAGATGAAGATGAAGATGAAGATGAAGATGAAGATGAAGAGGAAGATGAATGTGAAGATGGACATTAACATTAAAATTAACGTTATCATTAACATTAACATGAACATGAACATGAACATGAAGGTGAAGATAAACATAAACATTAAAGCGATAGAGACAAAGATAGAGAGGATTAAAGTGATAGGGATAACAAGAAAATACAACTGAAGAATGGTCGATGTTATATTGTGGTGTGTTATGCTACATATGTTATGTTTTTTAATCTTATGTTATGGTATGTTATGTTATGCTAAGTACTAGCTAAACTCCCCTCCACTTAACCCATTCCAACTAATGTTATTTCAGCTCAACTCAACTCACATAAACTATCCCTAATTTTAGTGGTTGATGTTCAACCGCTGGGCGAACACTATTAATATTAAATTCGTGTGACTACAAAAAAAGTTCGTACCAAATCTTTCATTTTGTACCAATAGCACAATATAAAAAATGTATAAATCTGTACAAATGTACAAATCGTGTGACACTGCCTTAAGAGTTTTTTCAAAATATTTTTATTCCAACATGAGGATGATAAGTACTTTACAATGAATGATACACTGTTTTCGAAAATCCGTGATTTGACAAAATTTGCAGGTACCCCTGCAGCTAATTAAACTGGTTCGGAACTCGACCCGAACTCGCTTGCAAATTTACAGTACTTCTTCGTCTAACCTATATCGATACGTTCAACTGTCTTCTTTAACATGGCCATATCCTATGAAGTGGCAATTACCCTCCTCTGCAGAACTTTATAACCCATTCGGAACTGGTTCCATTTTCAACAGATCGGAGACATTAAGTTTTTATGAGAAAATATGTTTAAGATTCCCATTTTGGATATCTTTTTCGTTTTCTATTTTCGTTAGCAAATTGAATTTTTTTGTTATTTATTTGGTTCTCATTAAATTTTATAATTTTCTCTTAAATTTTTAAGAGGCATGCAACAATTAAAATTTATTAAATCTGAAACCTACAACTGCCTCCACCGCGATTTGAACTCGCGACCTGCTATGTTAGATTCGGTGGTCTTCGGGGCACTTTTCGTTTTGTACAAGAAGTGAGAACTTGTAATTTTTCTTCTCAGCTGTCACATTATTAATGTGATAAACTTTTGACGACAGCGCAGATATTAGCACATCGCAAGTTTCAAGTGTCTCGCTCTGCAGCCATTTTGCAGTATGTACTTCAGAGACAGTTCTGAAATTTGTAGAACAGAACTAGCGCTATGCCGACTGTCTCTAAATTATGCTGCAGGTACACTTCACATATGTACAAATGAGAGCGAAACGATGACACCTTCGATTTGAGCTTGCGCGTATTCTTTTTAATCGAACGACAAAGCAAGGAGCAAAAGTGCAATACTAAAGGAACGTCATAACTTCGAAAATGTGTGTCCAAAGTTTTTTAAAAACACAATATTATTGAGGAAGTAGCAAAAACACAACAGAATTTTTTTATTCACAAAAATTAAATTAATGTTACTATTTGACAATGAATTAAATTAATGATTAGCCGCCCTTTGCTTTTATATTTCCAAATGTTTTAATTTTTTTTATTTACATATTTACATTAAAAAAAATAACCTTTCATGGATAAAATATGATATGTTGGTGGTCGGTTCTAATACGAGTTTCATTTATTTATCTTTTACTGGGTCTTGTAAATTTAAAATTTTGGAAAAATATTTTTTCAGCAATAACCCATCGGTTCTAACAAAGTAACAAAACTCAGCGCATCAGTATTGTAATTTCTACTGCGCCTGAAATTACGCCACACAAATTAGGATATAAGTGCTAAGGAAATGTATTAAAGTATTTTTTTTTTGTAGCGGCACACTTTGAGGCGAAGTGGAAACCATAATATAATTATATATGATAAAGCCGACCACTTGTTTTCTTTTACCATTTATAATTCTACAACTTTTGTCTAAAAAGTTTTCCTGCATAGCAAATAGTTTAGTAAATAAACGGTTGTACCATATAACCCGTATATAACACATTACACTCCTTTCATCTAAAATAGGATTAACCGGTTTTATAGCAAAGTATTTTCACAAAAAATGTATTCAAATATTATTATTTCTCCAAAGTGCCATTTGGAGTTAAAATAGCGCCAAAAATGGCACGGCTTGAGTCAAGTTGGCAAGCCTGTTGATATACTACACTAAATAGTGTCATAAATTGACGGCTCTTATAAGTGCAGGAATATTTTGAGTATTTGAGTATAGAGTAATAATTTTATTAGTACTCATTGCAGATCTCTGATGCAGCTTCACAGATACGAACAAATACACATGTACACAAATCTATTGATGTGTGCACACAAATTGACATTTTCTGCAAAAGGGCAATTGGTTACAGTAGAATGCCAAAAAAACCAAAAAAAAAAACAACGACAAATAAAAATATTGCCCTCACATTAAACAACACACAGTGGGAGCGTTGCAACCGAAATGACCG
>NW_023458555.1:18031839-18032396 GCF_013731165.1 Rhagoletis pomonella | reverse complement strand
CTGAAGGTACGCGATCGCATGGAGCAGAAAAAAGTTCCACCTGTCGATCAAACTATACCACCCGAAGATATAATGGGAAGATCCTACTGCCGCTATCAAGGACCACGAACGTGATTACTTTCCTAAGAGAGAGAAAGCGAGACAGAGATTAGTTACAAATAAGGAGATTAAGAGAGAGAGAGAGAGAGAGAGAGAGAGAGAGAGAAAAGGAGAAATTCGCCACAACCAAAATAGAATTAAATGAATACTTTGTTGTAATAACTAAGAGTACGAGTATTAAAACAAACGAATTTCATAAATTCGATGTATTTCTTTCGCAGCGCACACAAACTTACAAAAAAAAAAACAAAAAATTGTACGAACGTTAAATTACGAATTAAAATAAATATCTACGAAATATGTATTTATACGTTTACGAGCGAAAACAAAAAAAAAAATTGAAAATGACAAAAAAACTATTACACAAACAATTACGTTGAGCACAAAACGCTATTTGCAAATATTTAGTTTTATATTAAGCATATAAGTATGTGTATAAATAAAAATTACAAAAAAAA
>NW_023458555.1:18022787-18031739 GCF_013731165.1 Rhagoletis pomonella | reverse complement strand
ATTAGGGTGCATCACCAAAAAAAAAAGTTGTGGATTTTCCACCTTAATTATCTTTTTAAGATGCATTTGAAGACTTGTGCCACAATATTTCAAAAATATCAAGTTTGATGTGAGTTAGACCGATTTTAAAATACCTAAAAAATCTCATTATTTTTTAATTCCGTTGATAAACTTTTCAAAATTGTTTTTGTGCAGACCTTTGAAGCCTAAACTCTTCTAGCATCTGGGGTGATATTTTAGAGGAAGTATTTTCTAAAACTAATTTGATTTATAAAAAATCTATTTTTGGCGGTATTTTAAATCTCAATATTTGTCCGAAATATTTTGGCGGAATTTTTTAAAACATAATGAACTTAATATTTTCAGTGGAAAAACAGTACCGATTTTTTTTTTGTATGGTGAGTGATGTACCCTAATGTACCTACATTTGGATACTAACATCTGCGCATATACATATATAAATGTATGTAAGTATGTGCATTTATGATTCGTAAGTAAATATTATCTCGAGGCCACAATTACATATGTATGTATGTATTAGGTAAATTCATAAAAGGATTACAGGACAACTTAAACGGAATGTATGTACTTTAATAATTAACTAAATAATTATTAATTAAGCTGAAATTAAATATAGCTAATAATAATAAGCTGATATTAAATAGATATGCATCTATAAGTGAATGATGCTCACAAATAAAAAAAAAAAGAAAAAGCAAAAAAAAAAACGGCAAACCACATGTACACACTAGGATATGTATATGTTTGTATATACATATACTCAATTTGTAAATTGATCAAAAAAAGAACCTACCAAATACTTAATAGTGCATATCCCACATCAGTTGTTGCTTATGTTACTTCACAAACCATTTTGTTCAAGTTTTGAACAAACACCTTTAAAATGTGTGTTTCTTACAGGGCAATTCTGGCTAAGGTAGTGCAAAATTCTTTCTTAAGACAGGTGAAAGACAGATTGCAAGACAGTTTGAAAGACTTTCTAGTATATTTATTGGTGAAAACACTTGTATATCGGGCAGCGAATATTTTTTTACTGTAAGTTTTTATTTTTTTAACTTATTGTTTTTTGTTATTAAGAAAGATATATAATTTTTTTTTGATTTTATTTAATTTTTAGAATTTCAATTTAATTTTTTCAAATTTTTTTTTGTAATTTTTAGAAACGTGTTTTATTTAAAAAAAATATTTATATTTTTCTTATTTATTCCATGTAATTTTCTTTTATGTTTTAGATTTAATTATTTTAAGAAGAAAAATATATCTCTTTTATTAACCGACTTCACAAAAAAGAGAAGGTTATCAATTCGTCGGAATATTTTTTTTTTGTATGTTACCAATGTCAATGATTCTTTTTTTTAAAGGAAAGGTGTTAGCTCACGGGTGGTCCCATACTAATTTGGTTTAAATCCGATCTATGGATCATGAGGAAGTTTACGATTTTGTTTTTTTGCTTAAAAATTACTTGCTTTATTTAATCTTTAGGATCTTATTTATTTGTTTTTAATTTATATTTTGGTCTTCCTTTGATTTAATTTGTTTGAATTTTAGATTTTTTTTTTAATAGAAATATATTTTTTAATTTTATTTAATTTTCTTCTTTTTTTGTTCATTTTTTTCTTTTGTAATTTTATTATCTTTTCATTTATTATGAAGATAATTTTTTTGATTTCAATAATAAAAACAAATTTAATTTATTTTATTATTTATTTATTATTTAAATATATATCTACATACATTTGAAATTTTCCTTTCCGGTCTTTCTTTGTCGAGGTAGCGGTCATTCTGGCTTGCATATCGGCTTCCTCATTTCCTCCGCCTCCCATGTGCCCTGGTACCCATAACAATGGGATACCGTTGTTCTCCAGGGCGGGCATCAAGCTTCTCTTTACACTCTGGAACCAGTAAGGATTTGACCTCGAAGAATGAGAGAGGCTTGAGAGAGGCAGACTGATGGCATAGATTTCCGCTTGGAAGACGTTTGGAAAAGTTACCGGTGACTTCGAAAGCTTGAGTCAATCAAAAATAACATAAAAAATTTATGAAAAAAAATAAAAATCAAAACATAACGGTTAAATTTGATAGGATAAATGGAAATTTAGTGTTAATGGTTAACTCATTATTTTTATTATAAAGATCATAACCGTTGCGGTCTCTGTAAAATATAGATAAAAAATATTCCGCTGAATACAAAATAAATATAAGTTTTTATGAAAATGGGGTGGTAAGTTATGGCAGACTGTCAGCGTAGATCCAAAACAAGAAGTGTTTATGGCAACAGGTTCTTTCAATATACTATTCTGTGCGATTACTAAGTTTGCTGATCATTTATTATTATACTGTGTAATAAGGTTATCGAAAATTTGAACAAATTTGTTTAAAACAAAATTTGTGTTTGAAGGGCAACCAAATTCTAAAAGCTACTTGAGAAAATGGCCCTAAAACATAAAAAATTGCGTCGAGATAAAATCAAAAAAGTTTTTTTTTCAGTGCACTAAACGATAGCATTTTGCTGCCAGCGGCGCTCGTCAGGCCCTTTACTTGTTTTTTTTTTCCAACTCACATAAATGTGATTCTTTTGATAATTTCTGAATTTATCAGTTGGCTGAACAATAGGCAGGCAAAAATATGGTTTACTTTACAATTTTATTGCGACATATGAACGTAGTTATTATTTTCGTTAACAAAAACATTTTTTTCCATCTATTTCAAATATTATTTTAATGCTTCTTTTTTCGAACCCGTTCTATGTGCACCTCGTGCAAATGTCAGCTACATTCTAGTTAGTTTAGCAGTGACCACAAACTGTTCTCTTTGCCAGTTTGTCGGTTGAGTTTTTCACCCGATCTTAATTTGCATATCAAACGCCGACAGACTATCATCTCCTCGAGCATTAAGTGGCATGCCAGTTGTTGAATGAGTTGTTACAGTTATTGTTGTTTTGCATAATTTTCATTGTTGTTGTTGTTGTTGTTGTTGTTTTAGCCACAATACAATTGTTTGTGTTTTGTGAAAGATCAAAGGATAGGAAATTACATGTTTAGGCATACAAGTTGATGCAAATATGTCTGTGTTTTTGTGCATATCAAAAAGTTTGCAGCTTATTAGGGTGGCAGAAATTTTCAAAAACTTTTTCTAAAATTTTAATTTTTATGTTTATTATTTTTGGTTTGTTTATGTATCAACACGTATACGACAAATTTTTTGAGCTGTATTTTTTAGTGTCACTTCTTTCTCTCACCAGAAAAAAACGCGAAAGCATTCTTTTTGCATACATTTCAATCAATTGAGTTCCAGAAACAAGCACAATAAAAAAATATATCAATTATTTGAACAATTTTAGCCTTTAAACATTTATTTAGGCGAAAAACTACGGGAATTACTACTTTTTTCATTGCCACCCGAAAACACATTTATCATTTTTTTTACTAACTTTGGGAACTTTTCAAATATAATGTTCATATTAGAGGCAATGTACACATTCAAGAGTGTTCCAGCAAGTTAAAAAAATGGCAGCGTCAGAACTTCTCTCGCAGCTATTTTGAAATATTTGAAATTTTACGATATTTTATTTTATTTTAAAAATATAAGATACTTCAAAATGTTAAAATTAAACGGTGAAAATATTCGTCTTGCCAAAGCGAACGAATCTAGTTTGATAAATCTACCGCCACCAAAAGAAAAAAAGAATTTCATTGAGAATCTAATATTCCATTTTTACAAATTTTATTGTAAAGCAATCGTTCGTCGATACCCATCCTTTTGTGCCACCTGGAGCCTTTTTCATATATCCCTGTCATAAAAGCCGATGGACGAACAGTCTGAGAGCTTGTTCCTAGCGCTTCTATACTTGAATTTGTTACCTTGGCCATCAACGGCCATTTCGGAACTTAGTAGTGGGTTCAGGTTAGTTGTTATTACCTCGGCAGCTCCCAGCACTGTGATGCTGTTAAGGCAGGTACCAGCCCACCCAGCGGCTTTTCTGGTAGAAGAGCGCGGATCTAAAATGCCTTATGCCGAGGTTTCAGTCATCTCTTCTGCATAACCATTAGCAATCAACGCTTCTAGTGCTCTCTTTCGCCTATATTGGGCCCCGCAAAATAACTTTAAGTGGCTGGATCCATACTAAACCTGCTCTTAATAGTCGTCATTTTTAGGTCATCAATATCAAGGGGCGCTTCTTTGGAACGCCGAATTTTCACTTCTGATGTTGTAACTCGAGGATTCTTCCTCCCGTGATCTCGATTCAACTCCTCAGTGGTGAGTTTAATAGCCTCTAACCTACACTTGCCATTGTCTAGGGCATCCTTTTTTCTCCTTCAAAGTTCAAGCTAACTCTTTGTCATCGTGTCAGAGATCTGCGTACTATGTGACCCAGAGCGCGAAGGCGATCAAGGTTAACTTGTTTTACAGTGTTAGTGAGTATAAACATATGTTCTGTTCCCAGTAAATCTGACGTGAAATTAGATATTTTTATAGCGATTGCGGAAAGAAAGTAGCTCTATTTTGTTGCCCTCTTCAAAATAAGAGCCACATATTCGTTCTCAAAGTTAAGTTAGTTGCAGCTCTCTGCTAGCTATTTATATGCTATCACTATGGATTGTTCTCAGTTATAAAGTCATTCTGCGTGTGCCGACGACTTGGTAATACTTATTTCAATAGGCCATAGTCTGGCAGAATTACCGAAGTTGAAACTCTAGGACCTGATCAATTTAATTTGGAACAGTGCTTCGGTAGGTTAGTGAAGTGATTGATCCCTGATTATGGGAATATCCCACAGAGCACTTACAATGAGCCACTATGACGTCGAGTGAAATTATGGAACATTGCCCTAACCTAACTTGATTCAATCAATGTACATAGTTAAACCCAATTCAGTTTTATTTTAAGCAAACCAAACCAATATGTAGCAATTATATTTGTTAGTTTTTATTTTGTTTGCTCTACATGCAATGTTGTTAGTATTTTAGTCTTTATTTTTATTTTTAGAAATGGTGCTTGCTTCAAAAGTTTATTCTACCATATCAATTGCTATTCCACCATGAAATAGAAATGGCACAGCATTTTTTTAGTTTTGCTTATTTACATATACACACACACACATTTGCCGAGATTCAAATATGTACATATGTACTGCAAAATGTTATCGACAATTTGATATTCGTTCAAAATAAATTGATTGAAATGTACAAGTCCAGTGCAGATAAATGTTTGCTGGCGCCAGTATTTTAAAATTTAAAATTTGAGTAGATTTCCAAGAATTGAATGCGATAGAAATTGCGTAACTTTAGTTATGTTTTGATAGGAAAAAATATGCTGATTTATTCTGGAACGAATTTGAGTCATCGCTTGTCAAGTTTGGTTTGGAACCAAACCGGTTTCGACATTGTAATATTTTCATTGTAATTTTTCGTGAAAAAAATACTAACATATTTGCTAATATTTTTGATAAAAAATTTTAGACACTACCGCGATAAATCGAAAAAATTACAATTTTTGCTAAATATAATTTTTGTGGATCTGTATTCTGTGTTAAGGAAAATTAATTCCCGTTTATGGAGAATTTTTTTGATACGATCAAATTCGTACCCTGACAGACTATATTATTGCCCATTCTAACCCATTGAGCATTCAATCCGATTGTGAAACCAGTACTGTTCTCCGGAGTACAAGTGTGGTGGACAAAAATTATTAAAAAGGCTTATGCAAAACATATCGATAGGGTACAAAGGCTAGCGATGATAGGAATAACAGGAGCATTGACGACTGTACTGAGCGTCATCCTGCACATACCATTAGCGTATTTGGCTGGTAAAAACAATGCAACTGGCCAGCTGAACTGCATATAACTAATACGGTCACGGCAAGTTTTTCTGCCAAGTTTGCAAGTTTGTCAGTCGCGATTGGGGTGGATAGATGGTGCAGGGATCTGCATGCAGGAAGCAGTAGAATTCATCTGCTCACAGATTGTTCAATGCTTCAACGTAGGAGCATTTGTCCATTGCTATGTTTTAGGAATAAAAAGGTGTTGAAACTATCAAACTACTGCAGCATCTTTCAGGCGGAAGTCACAGCAGAAAAGAAAAATGCCAAAGCTTCTCAATAGCAGCAATGCTCTTAGCAAACTAATTAATTTCTACATACATAAATATGTATATAGCCAGCATATATAAAAGCCATAGTGTCACACACGGCGACCTCAAGAATTGCTCTAGAATGCGAGGATCAACTAGGAAAATTCTCTTGTATTGAGTACCTGAGCTTGGGGGCAGAGAGAGGAAACGAAAGGGTGGATGCTCTCGCAAAAAAGGTGTGCTACTAAGAAATGAAGTCATGCTAGAAATTCCTATCTCCTACAGGCTCTTAAAACTAAATGTGGCTTAGCAGAAAATGTGATCACAACAACGTGAACGCAAACTATCTAGGGCCATGATGATCTGAAATTACTAAAATTTCCAAGGAACGATGGTAGACGAAAATAGCTGCCTACGTTGGGATTTTACTAGCCAGCAAGTTCTACCTAACCTAAAGTTTACAAAATTAAATAAACTTGAAATAATTGTGTGAAAAAACTAACAAATATAATTAAAAAATTTCTGAGTGAGTTCAAGTGCCACTGACCACTCAGCTACCGCGGACGCTAAACTCGTATGATTTGTTTATATACTCATTTGCTTCGTTTACCGTTATCTATGATTCACAGTCGTTAATTTTTCATTCACAATAGACCACAGCTGTCCGTTTTGGTCAGTGTTGTCATCGAAAAGGGCCCCTGATCTGCATTAATATACAATCAAGGGAATTTAGAAGCGATAGCTAAGTATGACGGATAATGACGTAGGTTCTCCATAAATTACTAATATACTTACCTTTATTTTGGACTTTACAGTGTCTCGATATAAAGTTGCATAAAAAGGTTTCTTCTTTTGAAATATCGTCAAACCTCAATGTGTCTAGTGTCTGTAATTTGACGGCCAAAAAGAAGAAGATGCCTTCCAGATATATAGAGGAAGAGATCTCACATAGATGAATATAAAATGCAAAGCGCTGCCAGGTACATTTACGACCAATGAATCAATGTTGAAGAAAATGGGCATGCGCTGTTAGCAGCCCTATCAAAAGTCCCAAGTCGGGTTGATAGTAGGTAATCAGTAAGTTTCTTATCATAAGTATACATCAATTAGCCGGCGGTCAATTAAGCGGGGAATGCAGTTGTATCTCTGCCGCCTTCTTCATTGCAAAGATCTGGGCTTGATGGACACTGCAGTGGCGTAGCGCATAAAGTACCTATGAATTTCCGGTTCTGTGCAGTATACTGCAGCAGATACTCCTTCGTCCATTTTAGGACCTTCTGTGTAGATGTGTGTGGCGTTCCTTTTTTTACCAGAATATTTTTTTGGCTATTCACAGCAGGAATGACACATAGTATATACATATATAAAAAATCACCGTAATAATTTTTTTTTCTGCAGGAGTAGTCTTATAATTTTATTTTTGTCTTCTAGTGGAAGTTTCCATTGAACAGGACGTAAAGGTAAATCAACAAATCTACCATGAAAAGATTTTAAACGCTGCTTTATTACTAGGGAAGAGAAAAATATGCAAAAAAAAAACACAGTTATGTGATCACTAAAATGACTCCAAAGTATTAAAAATATGCTTGATATATGCCCCAAATATGTATACAGTGCCGGACAAAAATATTGATACCGAAAATTTTTCGCAATATCTGCAAAGGTTTTTATGCCAATTTATTTTCGATAATTTTTTATAAAAATATACTTCGTCCTACACCAAAAAAACATAAATACTAAATTTCTTAACTTTGTGCAAAACTCAGAAAAAATTCAATAAATTTGCATACTAATTTGGAAATTTCTATTCAAATTTTTTAAATAATTCTAAGTGTGCAGTTTTATGGCCTACTAATTCTAGTATAATAAAGTACAAGCTTGAAGTTGCTAAAAAATCGCGTCGATTTTTACGAAATTGCTAATCGACATTAAAAATTCGAATTTTTCGAAATTGGTACCAGTACAAAAAAACTGATTTTATTTTTGAAATAACCTTAATGAAAAAACACAGCGGCTACTACATATTTACTCAACTATTTTCCAAAGAAAATTTATAGCTAACCAGCTACTATTGAATTGCCTATTTTAAGGATCTTAGTTTGTTTGGAACCAATTATTTTGTATTTGTTGAGAATGTCGTTAGAGATTTATTTTTATTTATTAATATGCATATTTCGTAAATACCTTTTTATTTAACTATTACTTTGTAAAGAGCATTTATTTCAAAATTAAAATTGCAAAATAATTCGCAAGACTTGTATATGCCGATAAATGAATATTTTACAAAGCAGACTTTAGCAATAAATGCAGTGAATTTTAGGTATGTATGTATGTATGCTGATGATACGAATGCAAGAACCGGCTTTAGTTCAATGCATTGCTGAAATGTTTTGTGGAAACTTCAATTTTTTTGGCAAGCTCTCTCTGTTAGCATTAGTTTATATACGTACGAATATTTATTTGTATGTAGCTAGATGTGTATGACACAATGCATTTGAGCGCATTTAAGCAAAACGTATCACTGCAATTAATTTATTATTACCAACTATTGTAATATTTATTCACTTCGTCTGCAATCAAGAGCGCCTATACAAATAAATGTAGCAACCATTTAATAAATATACACTCGAACACACACCTTACATACATATTTACATATTGACATACTTGCATATTCATATTTGTAAATTCACCCAATTGTTTGTGCATCAAATAATACCTATTTCCCGCCAAATTGTATGTATATAAATGAACTAAAATTATAAATTCTGAAAATAGAGAATTTAAACAAATTGTATATGAGATATACAATTAATTGCGTAACTAGTTTAAAAGAATATAAGAAATCAAAAAAAAAAAA
>NW_023458555.1:18014406-18022687 GCF_013731165.1 Rhagoletis pomonella | reverse complement strand
TATATTCTTTTAAACTAGTTACGCAATTAATTGTATATCTCATATACTATTTGTTTAAATTCTCTATTTTCAGAATTTATAATTTTAGTTCATTTATATACATACAATTTGGCGGGAAATAGGTAGTATTTGATGCACAAACAATTGGGTGAATTTACAAATATGAATATGCAAGTATGTCAATATGTAAATATGTATGTAAGGTGTGTGTTCGAGTGCATATTTATTAAATTGTTGCTACAATTATTTGTATAGGCGCTCTTGATTGCAGACGAAGTGAATAAATATTACAATAGTTGGTAATAATAAATTAATTGCAGTGATACGTTTTGCTTAAATGCGCTCAAATGCATTGTGTCATACACATTTAGCTACATACAAATATTCGTACGTATATAAACTAATGCTAACAGGGAGAGCTTGCCAAAAAAATTTCAGTTTTCACAAAATATTTCAGCAATGCATTGAACTAAAGCCGGTTTCTGCATTCGTATCATCAGCATACATATGTACATACATACCTAAAATTCACTGCATTTATTGCTAAAGTCTGCTTTGTAGAATATTCATTTATCGGCATATACAAGTCTTGCGAATTATTTTGCAATTTTAATTTTGAAATAAATGCTCTTTACAAAGTAAAAGTTTAATAAAAAGGGTATTTACGAAATATGCATAATAATAAATAAAAAAAAATCTCTAACGACATTTTCAACAAATACAAAATAATTGGTTCAAAAACAAACTAATATCCTTAAAATAGGCTATTCAATCGTAGCTGGTTAGCTATAAATTTTCTTTGGAAAATAGTTGAGTAAATATGTAGTAGCCGCTGTGTTTTTTCATTAAGGTAATTTCAAAAATGAAATCGGTTTTTTTGTACTGGTACCAATTTCGAAAAATTCGAACTTTTAATGTCGATTAGCAATTTCGTAAAAATCGACGCGATTTTTTAGCAACTTCAAGCTTGTACTTTATTATACTAAAATTGGAAGGGCTATAAAACTGCACACTTAGAATTATTTAAAAGATTTGAATAGAAAGTTCCAAATTAGTATGCAAATTTATTGAATTTTTCTGAGCTTTGCACAAAGTTTAGAGATTTAGTATTTATGTTTTTTGGTGTAGGACGAACTATACTTTTATAAAAAATTATCGAAAATAAATTGGCATAAAAACCTTTGCAGATATTGCGAAAAATTTTCTGTATCAATACTTTTGTCCGGCACTGTATACATATTTGAGGCATATATCAAGCATATTTTTAATACTTTTGAGTCATTTTAATGATCATATAATTACGTTTTTTTTTGCATATTTTTCTCTTCCCTATTAATAAAGCAGCTTTTAAAATCTTTTCATGTTAGATTTGTTGATTTACCTTTACGTCCTGTTCAATGCAAACTTCCACTAGAAGACAAAAATAAAATTATAAGACTACTCCTGCAGAAAAAAAATTATTTCGGTGATTTTTTGTATATGTATATATGTATCACTCCTGCTGTGAATAGCCAAAAAAATATTCTGGTAAAAAAGGGAATGCAACACACATCTACACAGAAGGTCCTAAAATGGACGAAGGAGTATCTGCTGTAGTATACTGCACAGAACCGGAAATTCATAGGTACTTTATGCGCTACGCCACTGCAGTGTCCATCAAGCCCAGATCTTTGCAATGAAGAAGGCGGCAGAGATCCAACTACATTCCCCGCTTAATTGACCGCCGGCTAATTGATGTATACTTATGATAAGAAACTTATGGTCTGATTATGCATACTTCGCATAACTTCGCACAACTTCGCATAAACTTCAAACTGTAATTTCGTATGTACTTTGTATCTAATTTGTATGTATTCCATTACCCAGAAATTAGCACAACTTTTAAAAACTTAGCGATCTGTTGAGTTTAGATTTTGCTTCACATTTTCTTAAGTTACATTTTTATTGCATTGGTACAAATGGTTGTGCGAAGTTATGCGAAGTATGCATAATCAGACCCTTACTGATTACCTACTATCAACCCGGCTTGGGACTTTGGATAGGGCTGCTAACAGCGCATTGTTTTCGCCGTATGCATTTAAATTAGGTGGTATTATAGAGGACAAAATGTGAAAGAAAGGTCACTACAAACAGGAAATTTTTGGTAGCAAAATTTGCCCACAATTATTTCAAGTTTATTTAATTTTGTAAAGTTTAGGTTAAGTAGAACTGGCTGGCTAGTAAAATCCTAACGTATTCAGTTATTTTCGTCTAGCATCGTTCCTTGAAAATTTAAATAATTTCAGATCATGTGACCACAGCGTGGCCCTAGATAGTTTGCGTTCACGTTGTTGTGATCACATTTTCTGCTAAGCCACATTTAGTTTTAAGAGCCTGTAGGAGATAGGAATTTCCAGCATGACTGCATTTCTTAGTAGCGCTCCTTTTTTGCTAAAGCATCCACCCTTTCGTTTCTCCTCTATACCCCCAAGCCCAGATACTCAAAACAAGAGAAGTTTCCTAGTTGAACCTCGAATTTTTAGTTCCTTTCTGCATTCTAGAGCAATTCTTGACACTTGACACTATTTGACACTATGGCTTTTATATATGCTGGCTATCTACATACATATTTATGTAGAAATTAAATAGTTTGCTATGAGCATTCCTGTTATTGAGAAGCTATGCTCTTTTTCTTTACTTCTGTGACTTTCGCCTGAAAGATGCTGCAGTAGTTTGGTAGTTTAAACGCCTTTTTATTCCTAAAACATTGAACCATCTGTGAGCAGATGAATTCTACTGCTTCCTGCATGCAGACCCCTGCGCCATCTATCCACCGAAATCGCGACTGACAAACTTTTTCCGAATTTTAGTCAAAGAAATATGGAGTCTATGTTTCCCACCAGGTGGCAGAAAAACTTGCTATGACCATATTATCTGCAGTTCAACTGGCCAGTTGCATTGTTTTTACCAGCCAAATACGCTGATGGTCTGTTCAGGATGACGCTCAGCGCAGTCGTCAATGCTCCTGTTGTTCCTAGCATCGCGATGCATCGCTAGCCTTTGCACCCTATCGATACGTTTTGCATACGCCTCTTTTATTAATTTTTGTCCACCACAATTGTACTCCGGAGAACAGTACTGACTTCACGATCGGATTGAATGCTCAATGGGTTAGAATGGGCAATAATATAGTCTGTCAGGGTACGAATTTGATCGTATCAAAAAATTTCTCCATAAACGGTAATTAATTTTGCTTAACACAAAATACAAATCCACTAAAATAATATTTAAAAAAAATTTTATTTATTTTTTTTATTTATCGCAGTAGTGTCTAAACTTTTTATCAAAAATATTATAAAAGCTGTTAGTATTTTTTTCACGAAAAATTACAATGAAAATATTACAATGTCGAAACCGGTTTGGCTCCAAACCAAACTTGACAAGCGATGACTCAAATTCGTTCCAGAATAAATCACCATATTTTTTCCTATCAAAACATAACTAAAGTTACGCAATTTCTATCGCATTCAATTCTTGGAAATGTACACAAATTTTAAATTTTAAAATACTGGCGCCAGCAAACATTTATCTGCACTGGACTTGTACATTTCAATCAATTTATTTTGAACGAATATCAAATTGTCGATAACATTTTGCAGTACATATGTACATATTTGAATCTCAGCAAATGTGTGTGTGTATATGTAAATAAGCAAAACTAAAAAAATGCTGTGCCTTTTCTATTTCATGGTGGAATAGCAATTGATATGGTAGAATAAACTTTTGAAGCAAGCACCATTTCTAAAAATAAAAATAAAGACTAAAATACTAACAACATTGCATGTAGAGCAAACAAAATAAAAACTAACAAATATAATTGCTACATATTGGTTTGGTTTGCTTAAAATAAAACTGAATTCGGTTTAACTATGTATATTGATTGAATCAAGTTAGGTTAGGGCAATGTTTCATAATTTCACTCGACGTCATAGTGGCTCATTGTAAGTGCTCTGTGGGATATTCCCATAATCAGGGATCAATCAATTCACTAACCTACCGAAGCACTGTCCCAAATTAAATTGATCAGATCCAAGGGTGTCACCTTCGGTAACTCTGCCAGACTATCGCCTAGTGAAATAAGTATCGCCGAGTCGTGGGCACACACAGAATGACTTTATAACTGAGAACAATCCATAGTGATAGCATATGCATAGCAACCAGAGAGCTGCAACTAACTTTACTTTGAGAACGAATATGTGGCTCTTATTTTGAAGAGGGCAATAAAATAGAGCTACTTTCTTTCCGCAATCGCTATAAAAATATCTAATTTCGCGTCAGATTTACTGGGAACAGAACATATGTTTATACTCTCTAACACTGTAAAACAAGTTAACCTTGATCGCCTTCGCGCTCTGGGTCACATAGTACGCTGATCTCTGACACGATTGGCATTTTCTCTGAAGCTTCAGTGCTGACAAATGTCGGCACACTGATCCAAAGAGTTAGCTTGAACTTTTAAGGAGAGAAGAAGGATGCTCTAGACAATGGCAAGTGTAGGATAGAGGCTATTAAACTCACCACTCAGGAGTTGAACCGAGATTGCGGGAGGAAAAATCCTCGAGTTAAAACATCACAATTGAAAATCCGGCCGTTCCAAAGGGGCGTCCTTGATCTTGATGACTTAAAAATTATGACTATCAAGAGCAGGTTTAGTATGGATCCAGCCACTTAAAGTTGTTTTGCGGGGCCTAATATAGGCGAAAGAGAGCACTAGAAGCGTTGATTGCTAATGGTTATGCAGAAGAGATGACCAAAACCTCGGCACAAGGCATTTTTCACCCGGGTCCTTCTACCAGAAAAGTCGCTGGGCGGGCTGGTACCTGCCTTAACAGCATCACAGTGCTTCAAAGAAATAAGTACCATGAGGGTGATACATGTTAATTAGCCAGCGAACGAGTGGAGACTATTACCCTACTCCAAAAACCAATTAAGAGAGCTTTGCAACTCCGGTGAGTTAGTATATTACCGAGGGAAGAGTATGTCTTTAGTATTCCTTCTTTTCGTACAGAATATTAATCACACTTCTCTTTTTAGTTTTATTAGATTTGAGTAGATTTTGAAACAAATGTACATCAATCATCTCTTTCCAAATTTGGTTTGGAAATGAGCCAGTTTCAGCAGAAGGCAAAATTCCAAATCAAACGACGGACATCCCTTTTTAAATGTTTCAGGTATCTTGACCTAACCTAAAAGAGGTCTTTTAACCTGACTTCTGATTTAAGAGAACATTGGTTATTTTACAACTTGCTTATATACGTGCTCATATACCTGCAGTTGCGTATGTAACGTATGCACGTTTACTCGCACGCGTAACTTAAAAGTAATGTTATTTAAAATTAATTAAGTATTGGCGTGGAAGATGTTTACACAGTATTCCTTATGCACAAATATATTACTTTCCTCGTGTATATAACAATTTTATAATGAATTTTGAGTGTGCGAATAAAAATTGTAAAAATGGAATACTGGATTCTCAATGTAATTTTTTTTCATTTGGTGGCACACTATCTTTATTAAACCAGATTCGTTATTTTTTGGTAAGAAGAATATTTTCACCGTTTAATTTTGATATTTTGAAGTATCTTAAATTTTTAAAATGAAATTTAAAAAAAAAAAATTTTAAATTTTAAATATTTAAAAATTGCTGAGGGATATTTTTTTATTATATTATTTTTTTTTTTTTTTTTACTTGGTGGCACACTCTTGAAACTTCACGGATATGTTGTATCTAGTGCCAGTGTCCATTGCTTCTAATATGAACATTTCATTTGGAAACTTCCCAAAGTTAATAAAAAAAGATTAAGGTTGACAATGAAAAAATTAGTAATTTCGGTACTTTTTCGCCTAAATAAATGTTTAAAGGCTAAAATTGTTCAAATAATTGATTTATTTTTTTATTGTGCTTGTTTCTGGAACTCAATTGATTGAAATGTATGCAAAAAGAATGTTTTCGCGTTTTTTTCTGGTGAGGGAAAGAAGTGACACTAAAAAATACAGCTCAAAAAATTTGCTCGTATACGTGTGGATACATAAACAAAAAAAAAATAATAAACATAAAAATCAAATTTTTAGAAAAAGTTTTTGAAAATTTCTGCCACCCTAATAAGCTGCTAACTTTTTGATATGCACAAAAACAGACATTTTTGCATCAACTTGTATGCCTAAACATGTAATTTCCTATCCTTTGATCTTTCACAAAACACAAACAATTTTATTGTGGCTAAAACAACAACAACAACAACAATGAAAATTCTGCAAAACAACAATAACTGTAACAACTCATCCAACAACTGGCATGCCACTTAATGCTCGAAGAGATAGTCTGTCGGCGTTTGATATGCAAATTAAGATCGGGTGAAAAACACAACCGACAAACTGGCAAAGAGAACAGTTTGTGGTCACTGTTAAACTAACTAGAATGTAGCTGACATGTGCACGAGGTGCACATAGAACGGGTTAGAAAAAAAGAAGCATTAAAATAATATTTGAAATAGATGGAAAAAAAATGTTTTTGTTAGGGAAAATAATAACTACGTTCGTATGTCTCAATAAAATTGTAAAGTAAACCATATTTTTGCCTGCCTATTGTTCAGCCAACTGATAAATTCAGAAATTATCAAAAGAATCACATTTATGTGAGTTGGAAAAAGAAAACAAGTAAAGGGCCTAACGAGCGCCGCTAGCAGCAAAATGCTATCGTTTAGTGCACTGAAAAAAAACTTTTTTGATTTTATGCCGACGCTATCTTTTATGTTTTAGGGCCATTTTCTCAAGTGGCTTTTAGAATTTGGTTGCCCTTCAAACACAAATTTTGTTTTAAAAAAATTTGTTCAAACTTTCGATAACCTTATTACACAGGATAATGATAAATGATCAGCAAACTTAATAATCGCACAGAAGAGTATATTGAAAGAACCTGTTGCCATAAACACTTCTTGTTTTGGATCTACGCTGACAGTCTGCCATAACTTACCACCCAATTTTCATAAGAACTTATATTTGTTTTATATTCAGCGGAATATTTTTTATCTATTTTTTACAGACACCGCTACGGTTAAGATCTTTGCAATAAAAATAATAAGATAACCATTAACATTAAATTTCCATTTATCCTATCAAATTTAACCGTAATTTTTTGAGTTTTATTTTTTTCGATACATTTTTGAATGTTATTTTTGATTGACTCCAGCTTTCGAAGTCACAAGTAACTTTTCCAAACCAACCTCTTCCAAGCGGAAATCTATGCCATCAGTCTGCCTCTCTCAAGCCTCTCTCATTCTTCGAGTTCAATTCCTTACTGGTTCCAGAGTGTTTAACATCCTAACATATGAACATCCCAAATTATGAACACTTTTTCGATACCATTGGCTACTATAAAATATGAATTTTAGGCAAAAGCTCCAAAATATGAACATTACTGTTTTTAAAAATTTCTAACGAATTTCAAGCGCTTGGTAATTTGGGGAACCCCCTAGTTATTTGCATTGAAAATGTCCATACGTGTCGCTCGGAAATGCTTACAGTGAATAACTTCATGTTCGGTTTTCTTATTGTTAAATATGCCTCAAACAAGTGATCCAAGATTTTAAAGTTTTTTTAACTGCAAGAAATCAAGTTTATTTGTTAAAACTAAACTTGCTTTAAAAAAAATCTTAAATTGCAAAGTAAGTTTTGCATTTCGATTATCAAGTCTCGGCTAATAGAAAGTTTATGTTTTGTATGAGTTTGTTTGGAAACTTTGATAATCGGCTATTGTGGTAGACAAGAGGTCGGTTAAGGTATTAGAATACCCTCCATTGGTAATTTTTAATTTGAACACCACGATTATTCTAGATGCCAAAAATAGGGGAAATCCGAAAGTGGACCCAAGACAACATGATATAAATGATAACAACTGCGTTATCGTTATGTGGTAAAGAACACCACATTATCCTAACCATATATACCATATTATCCTCCAATTTTTTAAGTAGGTATTTTTTGGTTTCTTTAAATTTTTTTCAATAACTTTGTTATTTTTGAATACAAGTAGTATTTAACTGAAAAATATTTTATAACTTAAGTTTCACTGTTCTCGTATAATAAACAATAGTTACAATAAAGCTCGTACATTTGCTATATATCTAAAAAAAAATACCTATAACACAATACCCGAAGTTCCCCTGCATATGCGGTTTTTTTATTTGTGTAACAAACGAAATGAAAGCAAGTTTCTTTTAAAGTTCTAAATAAGACATTTTTT
>NW_023458555.1:17993135-18014306 GCF_013731165.1 Rhagoletis pomonella | reverse complement strand
GATCTAGAAACAGTGGCTCTCACATTTCCTCCATGCCTCAGCCCAGAATCATTATATTTTTGTACCTTGTATTAAAATTTATTCTTTCGTATGTTAGTCAATAACGAAGAAAAATAAACAAATAAAAAAAAAGAATTTGTCGTTTTTTAACTGCTACTTTATGAAATTGGTAGGTACAACATACTTAAATTTCTCATAAAAATAAACACATATCCAATTAGCAGAGATATGTATGTTCGCGCGGCACTTTGAAGAATTGAAAATAAAAAATGCACGTTCAAGCTTTAAAAATATTTATCTAACAATGTACTTAAACCAAAATACATACATTTTTTGTGCACATTTTTTATGTTCAAACATAAACGCTGATTCTCGGCCAAATCTAAGATGTACTTGCGAATTCTCGTACACTGTAGGTAATTGTGTACAAGCGGTTATAAAAAAAATCATGGATGGGTTCATGTGCCAATTCGCGAAAGAGCGGTAATGGTTATGTGTGTGTGTGTGTTTGTCGATTCCCTGTAGGGAAACCCCGAACTGGTAAACCAAATTTGTAGTTCCGTAATAGATCTTTACCGCCAAAAACGAACCACTCCGATAGTAACTAGATAGCCACCAGTTCAAAAGCAGCGAGATGTGGTAGTTTTAAAAAATAAGTTTATTTTTAGAAATCTATAACGAAAATGATGAACTTAGAACTGGTTCAAAACTATAGAAAACGGGGCACAAAGCGAACTAGATCCCATCTGTCGAATATAGGACTGCTCCTGAACTATAGAAAGGGTAATGCAGCGGGGGACAATTTACAATTCCTATCACATCGCCGTGTTAAATTCGCCAGTTGTTTGCATGAAAAGGCGATTTATCGCGAACTAGTAGCGGATCTAAATGTAGGTACTAGAAGCGCACCAGTTCAGAACTAGAGATTTTCACCACAGGGTTTCTGTGTACGTGCTTGCTGCCGTTGTAAAAAATCGCCATAATATGAAATTTAAACGTGCGAATATGTCTTCAGGGTTTTTCGCGAGAGAATTGTCAATGTTTCACCAGATCGGCCGCGGCGGGCCGGCAAGTCTAGTTTTCTGACTGTTGCGTTGCCGCCGAGTCGTTCTTGGCGGCACTCTATGTTATTGAGGTGTAAGTTTTTGCAAAGTCAGTGCAAAGCGGACAAGTAAATAATAGTTTTATATGCAAATGTGCGAATATCAAATGTGTTAATGCGCTGAATGTGTATATTGTGAAGTTTTTTCAATTTTTTTCTTCATATTTTTTTTTACTACTTCGTGCCTCAAGCTGTTCGTATTCTGGGTTGCCACTTTGGTACATTGTTACCAAAATTGGTAGAAAAAAATTGGGTTGGAAAAGAAGTAAAAATTTAATCAATGCCATTTTTTTATCAGTGGCAATTGTTAAATGAAACACAAAATACTGGCGGCAAAAAAATTAAAAAAATACCAACGAGAATTTTTAGCTGGACATTGTTGGTTATGCTCAAATATTATGGGCTATAAAGTTCCATATCGTAAATTGTTCAAAAAATTTAGAGTGAATAAAAAGGTTGAAATATAGACGAACTTTTTTTTGAATTTTTTTAAGTGTTGTATTTAGTTTGAATCTCTGAATTTCAAGTGTTTGGTGCAAACAATATTCTTATAAAAAATACCAAGAAATTTTCGCTTTGAAAAAAAAAAGGTGAATATTAAAAAAATTCCCAAGGGGTCTTTTGAGCCACTTTATTTATCTATAATAGCTCCAGTTGAGGTTTTTCTCAAATGATGAAGCTCCGCTGTCGCCTTTAGTTTCATCACTTTCGCTTTTGGTTGAAGGATTTTTCCAAATTTGGTAATTTTTTTTTTGTCAGTGGCAACCCTGTTCATATTTGCTCTGCATATACCTATGTAAGTATACATATGTGCGCAAGTGCTTGTGATATGCATACTTCGAATATGCACAAATTCTCATAAATACATATAGATATGTATTTATGTATTTCACATGTGTCAACCATTTAATTTTTTTTCACATCCAACTGCGAATACTCAATGCAACAAACACTCCCAGTGCGGCAAGCAATGTTATACTGCTCTTGAAATAAATTGCACTACAGCATTTGTGGTGTTTGGCTTTTATATGTATGTACGTATATGCACACTGCGTTTGCATATGTATTAACATATCCGCTAGGAGTACAGAGGCAAATTCTGGCAGAGGCCTCTAAAATTATTAAATTAGAAATTTAAGGCATTAAGATGCCGGTAGATTTAAAAAAATATATTTTTTGTTTCTGTAAAAGAATTTATAGTTTTTGAAGTCTCACATACCCGGGCGTCCCAGAAAACGGCTTGAATTTTAAAGTGTGTTTTTGTACAAATAAAATCTTCTTTGTGAATCACTTATTGCATGAGGCGTTTTTCATTAGATACGTCCCCGTTACCTTTTCACTGAGAAGGCTGCTCCTCGTACTTCAGAAAAGAGAAGTCTAAATCAGGGACCAAAAATAACTTTTTTGTCGAATTTACAAATTGAAGACGTTACCCGAATTCTGAGATTAAAAAAACCGTTATTTCGTAACAGTTATTAGACGAAAAATGTTTTTTATTTCGCCAATAACAGTTATAACCCAAGGTTTGTTATTTACAGTTATTGTCCATCGTTTATTTTTTACGTTGCTTCATAATAGTTATTATCCAGCGTTTACGTGTATCAACATTAGTTGTTTCCTGGAATAACTTCTACAGAAACTGCGAGAAAATGGAGGCGAAGCAAAGTGATTTACTATCTTAAGCATAAATATATCCCAAACCTGCTGAAATTAGTCCTTGGTGCTCCGGTTTTAAGAAAATATTTGAACGGCCAACTACCGGGACCATAGGGACCTAATTATACTGTTTTAGACGAAGTCAGTGTGCAGCCAACGTAGCCGAGTGGCTAGATATGTGAACCCGTTAGGACACAGGTCATTCCTGGTCGATGTATTTTTTTTTAAACGTTCATCCCACAGCAGCTAATGGCAAGCCTCCGAGTGCACCTTTGCCATGAAAAAGCTTCTCATAAAAACCGTTGGTCTTTTGCCGCCGATAAAAACTGTAGGCCACAGTATTTATGTGAGTAGGCTAATATTTATTTATTAAAGGCTAAATCAATAAGTTGTACACCAATAGCAAATCCTACGTTCAATAGAGGACCTTGACCTAAAGGCCTGTGAACTATTGAAAGTCCACTGATGAATAAACGTTAACTCTCTCCGTAAAAGCATACCAAAATTGAATCATAAAAAAGCATCTGTCAGACTATTATCTGTGCTAAAAATTGTGATATACATTTTGTTAAATCGAGCCCATAAAAAGCGATCGGTATCAATGACACAAAAATTGCAACAGCTTTAGCACATTTATGGCGGAATAACCAGCGCATCTAGGCACGTTTTTTTTTTTATTGTAGATACAAATTTATATTTTGTACGTGTATGTATGTTTGTGTGTATTTGGGCCGGTCTTATAGACAATGTGTATCAACGTTGGCGGCAGTGTTGCCACGGACAAATTTTTTTACCTACCAAAATCTCCTACCAAAACGAACCAAAAGCTACCAAATTTTTTTCTTTTTAAGATTTTAATTACTTTTTCATTTCATTTCAATTCATTCATTTCATTTTTTTATTTTATTTCATGTCAAGTTTATTAAAAATATAGATAACACAACACTTAGTAAAACTAAACCACAGCTAAATAGTACAATAAGAATAATATAACAATCCATTTTTCTGTACAGGCTGATACATATATATATATATATATATCTTTTTACACATACTTTTTGTTATTATTATTATAACATCAGAAATACTCGCGCTGTGACCTGAGAAGGTCTATTGTGCTGAACCCAGCCCCAAAACCTGCAGTCCGTCTCAACAGAAAGCCGAATTTTATTCAAATGGTACCTTAACCCGCAGTGTCCTGTCGGGATACCAGTAAGAGTTCTAAGACTCACCTGGCTAAGTTCAAGGAGTCTTTCGGAATTCCTCTTGGAAGGACTTATGAATCTCTTTGATTGTCTCATTCCCTTTCACTTCCGCCAGTGGGCAGCAATCTGTGATTCTTCCCAGCCCCTAAGTAGTTCTACAGTGTATCCTTTAGATGTACCACATTTGGGTACCACGCTTTGCGAGACAGTCAGCCCTTTCGTTGGCGCTTCAAATCCTTCTTCTCCCGGAACCCACCACAGCGCTACGCCATTGTGGACAACCAGGTGCTTCAGAAGACTTTGACAGCTGTCCCTAAGCCTTGCTGCTGTTTTAAAAGCGTCTAAGACCTTTAACGCTTCCTGAATTTCCGACATAGCATTTATTATGGCCCTATTTGTTCTTCTACGAAGGCTATCGCGAACACAGGTTTCAATTTCGAAGGCTTCCGCCTGGAACATGGTTGGGTATGTGCCAATTAACTTTTCTGGAATCTTGGTCCAAGTACAACTACCCCAGCACTCCCGTCGTCTATCCATCGGTAACCCATATTTCGAACTCTTCGTCAATAGTTAGTAGTAGTTATTATCGCTTTACAGCAGTCCAGGAATTTTGACCTTGAGAACCTCCAAATAACCCCGAGATCTCCACTTTTCCTGCTTATTGTTTTGGGCAGCCATGTATTGCTTTAGCAAGCCTCTTTTTCAATCAGAATAGACAAAAGAGGAACGGCTGTAATGACACCAAGGGCATCCGTTGAACAGATGCGCATAGCTCCTGTGATGACCACGCAGACCAATCGGTACAGCTTGCTCAAAGTGGCGCCCGCGTTTACTTGCCAGTTTTGTTCGGAAAAGCCCATGTGTGGCAACACTGGTTGACGGAGAAGTGTCAATGAAGCAGTAAGCTTCTAACGTTACCAATTATGTATGGGTAGTATATACTAACTTGTTGTGTGTGTGTGTGTATGTGTGCTTGCTAGCCATGTGTCAATACCATTCATTCAGTCAACAAAAGCCAGTAAAAAGCGTCAAAAAAAAGAAGAAAAAAATCAAACATTTTGCACGCTTAGTGCACACATAATAAACTATGCACACGCATACACTCAGCAAATACACGGATAGGGAAAAAATTAAATGCAAATATCAAAAAAAAAGTATGAAAAAATCTCAATATCTCGCATGATGTTGTATCTTGACCTTGAAATGCTTTCCATTCGAAGCGACAATGAGTTAAATGTTCGAATGCTGGTTTGCTCATTCGAATGATTTTTTTTTTTCAATTCGCTTTTGTAATTTTTTAAGGCGTCGCGACGCTTGCAAACGCACGCACGCATGGATGCTTGGGACATCGGGCAAGTAAACAACGTTTAAACTTAAGTTATTGTACCCAGCAAACAAAATTAAAAGAAATTTTAAAAGCCTTGTGCCTTTAAAAATTTTAAACCTGAAAGTAACTAAGATGCTGGGTTTTGATTACCAGTTTTTAAGAAATACTGAAATCGAAGTCAACGGAGACTGCCCTGCATGAAGTGGTACGCACAAATGAGAGTTCGCTCTACTATGAAGGTAGCCTTAAATATTGTCAGTGCAGATTCCAGTGATGAGGCACTTATGGAAACAGGGATCCATCACTGCGTCCAGACTTGTATAATGTCTCTATGCAACCAAGAAAATGTTGGGCACTGCATGTACATGGCTACAGTCCAACTCAGCCGAGTTCTTGCAGGGCTTAACTGTATTTGCGGATGGGTCAAAGATGGAATTCAGAAGTGGTGCAGGGGTTTTCATTGAGCAATACAAACTAAAGTCATCACTCAACCTACCGGAAAGGAGGTAGCGCACGAACTAGCAAGGAGCGGCTCCGCACTGAATGTTTCCCACGCGGTGAAAATGGGCGCCTCGCTCAAGGAGATTAAGACAAAAATTAACAAAAATGTATCACTCGAACGCCAAACAGAAGTGGGATTACACAGGATCTTTCAGGATTACATGGCAGTTCTGGGTATCCTACGACCCACCTAAACCAAAGCTCTCTAACGAATAAGTAAAACAGATGCCTACAAATTTACTGCAGTGTGCACAGGGAACTGGTCTGTGGGTGTGCATGCCGAAAGGATAGGACTGCCCTTCAATAGGTTCTTCCGCAAATGCGATAACCCTGGCTCAAAAGAGACAGTCGAGCACTTTCTGTGCGAGTGTCCAGCCCTCGAAAGGATGAGACTAAACCATTACTTCAGCTGCCTCTATGGTGACAATCCACTTAAACCAACGAACCAACCAACACTCCAAACATAAGAAAAGCTTAAGGTTGAAAAGCAGTAATCGCAAAAGTCGACAATCGACTGTCACACCTTTCCCGCTCATTACGTATCACCACCGAATAAGTAGTCGCAATTCAGCTAGCTCGAAAGAACAACTGGTACGAAGACTAATTTCACGAATCTGCAGAGAAAAAAATGCCACATACAAAGCCACACTACGAGCTAAAAAGGTAATCGAGATGTATTTGCAGTAAAAAGTAGTGAGACTACGAAATACGGCTGACAGCAAACACGCATGAAAATTTTATCAAAAAGTTAGGCGATCTACGAATGGTTCCAAGATCATGCCGGGTTCTTGTAAGGATAAGCATGACTGATGTCGAGAGTATATTAAATTATGGCGACAACAATTTTCCATGGGGTTTTATAGTAACAGCACTAAAACCTGTGTAGAAGGTGAACCTCAACACCTAAGGTTTCTTAATTTATTCCGTAGCACTTTGGGCGGAAGGTTGATGTTAAGCTTGCTTTGGTAACAGCACCTTTTAGCTTTGCTTCAGTGGCTCTGTTTTGCAGAAGTTTAAAAATGACATTTATGTGTTTCATGCTCTAATCGCTTGAAACCCTCCCTGTAAAGTCCGTTAAGGTAGGTGCCAAATTATAGCCAGTAAAATTGTCTTCTGACACAAAAACTGCGGTTGAAAATTTAATTCTTTACCAAAGCGTGAAAACTTTAATCCACACTAACAGAGCATTTGGGGAGAGGTGGAGCGAAATTCTGGTTAGAATTTTTCTGCTAAGTATGGAGTAAGTAAGTTTTCCTAAATCAAATTCAACGGCATTTGTGGTAAAATTAGTGAAATCACTTTATCAAATGGAACTAAAAACCGGTCTATCGATTATTCTAGACTTAATTGGCCCTTCTTGTTTTTTAAAATTGCGATAGCCCCAAAGTTCTGCTAAACAGGTTTTACACCCCCTGCGACTGGTCTTCCAGTATTTGAAAGTAAATGACGACCAATCAAAAATTCGTCAGCTTTTCGTAGTTTAACTGCACTGCTATTTAAAAGTTGGCACTTAAAATTGCATATTGAAGAAAGTCATAAATTCTCAAGCCATTAAACTCGAACTAAAATGTTAACTGGGTGTAATGAGTAAAATGACGCAGGGATAAGCATGCGTGACTAACTCACCTGTGCGTTGTTAAGTAAGCGGAAAATACCCGCTGCAAAAACTCGATCTACACTTGCAGTTTTGGTTTCAAGTTTAACTTTCAATTTTTTACAGGCTTCCTTGTTCTCGAGTTGCAACACAAAAACAACACTTTTTTTTAAGCACAATCACTTTTTTGCTACTTACGCGAAACAACAAATTATTAAGCCGGGTTCAAGAATTTTCGAAATGATACAAATCACGAAAGCAAACCGCAAATTAAAAGTTCTACCGTCGCGTCGTCGTTGACCTTTCGACTATACAAAAATCGTAAGCAATGAATCAGGAACTTGTTATGCACCACGAACGAAAGCAACTTGAATTGTTTATACTTATTTTGAAGTTTTTTTCTTCTTTTAGAAAATTTAGTTTTTTCTTCAGAGTTTGTCACTTATTGCACAAAATCACGCTGACTTGCGCTTAAATCTGCATACATACATATGCACGTACATTAGGATGCAACACACTCGATACAAAAAAAAAACTCGGTACTGTTTTTCCAGCGGAAATATAAAATTTTTACATTTTGGGACTTATGAAATATTTTGGAAAAAAATTAAAATTTAAGATAATATCACTTCAGATGATAGAAGCTATCTAAGCTTAAAGGTTTGCATAAACATATTTAAAAAGTATATCAACGAAATAAAAACACATAGAGAAATTTTTGGAGATATTTTAAAATCGGTCTGGCTCACGTCAGTGTTAATATTTTTCCGAAATATTTAGACGGAAGTCTTAAAAAATAATAAATTTTTATATTTCACTGGAAAACCCGACACTTTTCCTTTTGCAGATGCGCCCTAATGTACATACATACATATATTTATATTTATGTAAATGCAAATGTCCTCATAGAAGTGCTAACTTGTAAGCGCGTCTGCGCTCTGGCACAAAGAATTGTAACAGAAACTAAACACGTCCGACTTGTTTTCAAACTGTTGCAATAAAAGCAGTGGCATCAACAAAGCAAACGCGCAGAAAGAAGCAAAAAATAAAATACGACAAATATTAAAAAAAAAAAAAAAAACATACACAAAACAAATCAAAATGGGTTGCTTAACGCGGAAAATCTATCAAAATTAAGCGTAGCCAATGAACGCAGAATGAATTACCGCAAAACAATTACCAGAATCGCCAGTTTCGTAAAATTCAATCGAAATCGAATTTCTGCACTTGATCACTTGTTCAACAAATTCTCAATTTTATTTCGTTACTTTTTTGCAGTAAACTTTAACTACGCCACTGTATCGAATTTATCGTGCCGACTTATTAGAAACGCGCAAGTTTCTGAACCGATGTTCAGATGAAGACTGAATGCTATCTACGCTGTTTGAGCCGAGAACAGCAAATCTACTTAACTTGGCTAGATCGCTAGCGGAGGCGCTTTGCGAACAGCTGCACCGTCTGCTCTACGTTAAAACAGCGTAGTCATTCGTTTTAGTTTATTTTCTTTATTTTTAATTTGTTTGTTTTCTACTTTAATAAATACATACATGTATCAGATCCCCTTGCCCAAGTAAGACGCGATCTTGACTAGTAAGCTTGACCACATGAGCTGTGCTGGAAAAAAAAAACTCCGCTTAGCCGCTGACTGCCAAGTAGCGTGCTGTAAATAAAAACTCAACTCACCTGTTTACTTAAATATTTGTTTCCCTTTTGCGTTGAGCTTTTTTGTGCTTCTCTTATTAGCTAGCGGCGAGCATTTTAAGCCTAAACCGTATTTGCGCCGCAAGCTCAGAATCTGTCTTATGACAGCCAAATGCTAAACTTTACTTTCATTTCGCTTTAAGCTTGACTCAACTTGCGTGCAGCAGATGTTCATGATCGCCGCTAGTTGCTTGTGCTTTTGCAAAACACTTTGTTAAGTTAAGCTTTACAGCCGTCGATCGAATGGTTGCAGCCTCTACTTCGTTTGACTCTGCAACACCGGGGGCACGAATTGATTTATAATTTATTATTAAAGCTAAGGCCGTTTTCACATTAGCTGACAAAATGAAACGGAAAGCCTGGTGTGCCGGTGTTGTGTCGTTAATGGCGATGCACAATGCCGTCTTAGTGGGCAAAAATTTTTAAATTCCTTATATGCAATAAGAACGTGTTTCATATTTTTGTAAAAGCATATATGTATTCACTAAAAATAATTAAGCCGATAATTCCTGTCGGTATAAGATTTCTATTGCATGAATCTCGGCCTGAAATATGGTTGAGTTGCTAACCACTGGTATCGATTTTTGGAAATTCCAGCCACAGTTTTATCATGATCAAGCTTACCCTCGTATCCAAAGGTTATATCAGCACTAATTGAGTCATGGACAGGCTCAGGCGATGCTTCCACCAACCAAATCATTCTCAACAACAAGACTGTTAAAACTACCGTTACAATTGCCATTACCCACCACCATGTCAGGTTCGAGGTCATTTTAAGGTCAAGTAGGGAAAAATTCATTGAATAAACCGGGAAATGCATATACATAAGGTTTTCGACCTGTTTAATCCAAATCTGGGGTCCGCTAACCCCCATAATGTGAGGTTCGACGTCATATGAGTGTCAAAAAGGAGAAAAAAATAATTATTCAATAAAAATAAAAATTCATATACATGGGTTTGGTTTGCCGCTGAGTCCGAATAAGGGGGCCCTTGATTCTTCAAGGTCATCTAGAGGTCATGCCAAGGTCATCTCAAGGTCAAATTCAGGAGAATTGTATTGAGTTTTCAGGTTTATTCAACGAATTTTTCCTTACTTGACCTGCAAATGACCTCGAACCGGTCGTCATGATGGAGGCTAGCACACCTCGGATTTGCATTTATCGCGTCGAATAACATAGGGATACGAAATTTTGGTGCAATATGCAGAAACTTTGTTAATTTTTGTAAACATGTGTAATCATTATTTGCGGCCCCTGATTCATTCAGTGTCTTCGATGCGTTTCATCAGAGCAACAAATTGGTTTTTCTAATAATGAGTAGAAGTTTCTCAAATGGGACCCTCAAAAGTGGAAAGGTTTAAAGGCAAAATTTTTGGCTCTAGTGCAAATAGTATGCAAGTTATATGCAATTATTTTTTGATGCAGGCTTTTACTAAAAGTAACTTTATTTATTAGCTGTTAAAGGTAGTCTCATTTCTTTTACAGCAAAACTTTAAAAATTGTCTGACGATATAAAAACTGTAATAGGTTTTGAAATTTTTTATTTTTATATAAACAATTTTTTTTCTACTTCTGGGGCTCCGATTTTATTCGAGCAAAATAAATTAAAATTAGCAGTCGCTCGCTCTCAACTGGGAGGAAAAAAATTGTGTTCAACTCCTTTTTTTGTTTAAGCTACAGCGTTTTTTCGATCGCAGTGCATACGCTTGTATGATACTCGCTTTCATTCCGGGACAGCTGACGTTCGCGACGTTCGCTGTAATTGATTTCTCTTCTGTAGATGATAGTTGGCTATATATATAACTATATATATATATATGTACAATCAGCGTCAAAAAAATGCATTATCTAACGTTTTGACGATTTCATTTATTTATGCTTTCCATACCAATTTTTTCTTATTTTTTATATAAATATGGTCCTTCGGCAGCAAAAACCACAATCATACATTTTTTTAATTTAACACAGAACTGGAAAATGCAAGAAATACCAAGAAATTTAAAATTTTTCAATTAATTTTTTTAGAAAAATTTTCGGTATGCAGTTTTGTAGCCCATTAAATTTTAGTACTCTAAAATACATATTTAAAGTCGCTTAAAATTACCGTTAATTTTGGAGGTTTTTTTTTTCCAAGGGTGCTGCAAATTTTCTTCCATATAAAAATATATTTCATGTTCATGCGTTATATGGAATAAAAGGTGAGAGACTATAACAAGAAAAATTCTCTAAAATTGGCGGTAATGTTTAGAGACTTGGAACATGCACTTTATTGCACTAAAATTTAATGGGCTGCAAAACTGCATACAGAAAATTTGTCTAAAAATATTTATTTATTGAAAAATAATATTTTGTAGGAGTACGCTAAATTAAAAGAAAAAAAGATTCAAACTTAATCCCATGCACTTCAAGCATGATTTTTATCTATCTGACTGGCTCATGACTAGCGTATTTGTTAAAACGCTTGAAATATAATAAACTCTTTCCTACTACTTTAGAGCTTACACGCTCACATTCCTGTGCATTCTACGAAACGCTTTCAATTATTTCCTCTGTATATCATCCAGCAACAAAGTCAGTGCTTGTAATCCTTTGAGCTTATCGTTGAACGCGAAACCAATTGAGCAGCGCCACTTCAAAGTAATCCACAAATCAACCGTGACACAACAGCAATCTTTCGACGAGAAGAAAACTCAAGTCAAAAGTAGTAAATAAGTGGGTAAGTGGCAAGTTTGCTAAAATTAGGTTAACTCAATCACCTGCAGGCTAACATTTTCTTTATTAAAAATAAACAATAAAAATACAAAAAAAAACCGAAGTGAGTTATTGCAGTTTTCTGCTTTTTCAACGAAACGGATTTAGTTATATATATGTATATATTTTTTTTCTTTTGAAACAATCGCATTTTTCTAATAATAGAAAATTTCCAGTTGCACGCGCGCGCCAACAAACTGCAGTCGAATACGAAAAGCGCTGGTACTGCAAATAGAACCTACGTACGTACGTAGGTAGGGAAGGTATGAATGAATGTTTGTAAATAAGTACGTGCAAGTGTGTATGTATGTATATACACATAAATGATCCCTATTGAAAGTGCGTCAATTTAAGAAGAAGAAGAACAAAAAACTCAGCGCATGTGAGAATTTATTTATTTCGCTTAAACAAAAAATTTGCAACTTTTCTAATAATGAATTTCACTTTTTACGTTGCATAAGTACAGATGCATGTTCGTGTTCGCACATATGTATGTGAGTGTGTGTGTGTGTGTGTGTATGTGAATGCATGCAGTTGTACAAGTATGTATGCGCTTGAATGCATCCGCGTACTTAACCCGTCAACCTCATTTGCTTTTCATGCTTCGAGATAAACTGTTGATGCCTTTATGAAATTTCCCTCTTCTATTTTTGTTTTCATTTTCAATAAGCATCTATTGTTTATATGCTGATACGTATGTACGTAGGTATATATGAATGCTTCGCAGAGCGATATATTTTAAACTAAAGTTCGAGGCTTCGCTCAGAATACGTTTTTCACTCAAATTTCTTGGTTTTAATGCAAAAAAAAATTTAGCTTGTTTTATTTTTATTGAATTTTTTCAAGAAAATTTGCTACTACTTTGTAAATGTACAATATGCTTAAGTCCTTCGATATCTAATTGACAGGGTTTAATTCTGGGGCTCTCAAACTTTGAAGACAATGTAACCCTTACTTCATTTTATGCAACGCCAAATTACTAACTAAAAATCAAAGGCACTGCAATTCAAATATGAATAAAGGTCTTTTACTAGAAATAGTATACATACCTACTTTAAATTTTAATGCGAAGAATGAAATTGTTTCACTGCCATTAAATATCGAACTATATTGTGTCTGAAAGCTGTTTGGGCATTTCTGGGATAGCGTCCAATTTTGACCTGAATTTTTTTTATAAATGTAAGCTGAAACCCCCGTTTCAAAACGAAACGTTGTGGCAAAAAGAAGCAAAGTTAAGATAGACGTTTATGCTACTCTACTTCATGGTATTCACTCCCAACACTAACCCAAAACTTGTTCGGAGACACAGGCTTCATAAATGTATTTTGTATCTATTCGATATCACTACTACCATTCGAAAAATAATCCGACAAAGATCTCGGGAAGTAGCTGGTTGCCCTGTTATGACATTTAACATTTCATTTGGCAATTCATCGCGTTACTGGCGATAATTAATCCATAAATAAAACTTTCTTTCAAAGGATGATAATTTGTCTCTCGCCAAAAATGCGGCTGTTAATTTTTTTGGAAAAAATTTTGTGATTTCGCCGATCTTTCCAAAAGTCTTATAAGCCGGATATTCGAATAACAGTTATAATATTTACACGCTAAGTGTTTAGCCGAGCTTCTCCTCAAATTTTTGATGTGCGTCTTGACGTTGTTACAGAAATAGAAGGACCTGCAGCTTTAAGCCACCTTCGAATGGTCTAATTAGAAGCTGTTTCGTGGCAGAAGCACATTTGGAGGTTTGCCATTGCCTGCAATAACCTGATAACCAGGCAAGTGTAAACAACCACAATATTAAAAAAAAGCATTGTTCTTTTTAAAACCATTCATATTTCACCTGTAATGATCTGAAATATATGCAGAAACATATACCAGTAGTTTATTCAATAATAATTTTTGCTCGCCGATTCCGTATTCCAGCTTACAAAATATTTCGCAATTGGCATATTTTGGGTTGGGATTTTTTCACGGTATGAAAAGGTATGTGCAAACGATGGTAAATGTGAAGGTTTAATATTCAAAAAAAAATAATAATAAATGTAGATAGAAATTTTTTGCGCATAATTTAACAAAATATATTTTCCATAAAAAACAGGAATTATTCTGGAAAAATTTCAGCATTTTGTTATTGCAAGATGCATGATTTCGAACCCATTTTCTAAAATATGCCGAAATCAATAGTCCTGAATATCGATTTTATTTGGTATTCATTTTGAATACTAGAATCATATTTGGTAAATACGTGCACACATACATAGCTAAAAACTCGATGGAACTTTATTTTACATACGGTTAAAAATTTCGGTTTTAATTTTAAACTTTTTGGGCTACATATATGACCAAACTAAATTTAGTTTCAAATACAAACCTTCCCAGTATATAAAAAAAGAGAGCACATATGTTGGTTTTAGAATTTTAAGAGTTCGGTTTAGATTTTAAATGCAACAATTTTCTATTTCGGTTTAGATTTTAAAGAAAATTTTCTATATTGAAACCTAGAAATACTAGAATTGAAACATTTTGGTTTGATTTTTTAACAAATAGGACTTATACATTAATCTACGAACTTTTTGGTTTTAATTTTAAACCACTCATAGAAAACATAATTTTCTCGGCAGCTTGAACTAAAATTCAAACCAGAATATATTCAAAACTGCTCAAAACTATTTGGACTGGTTTAATCAGTCCCAGCTCGATTTAAAAATTAAACCCAAAATTTTGACCGTGTAATCACACACGATATTCAAAATATGCGGGCTGAAAAGACCCCAAGTGTGCTATTGGCTCGTCCGATATTTTGGGAAAACATGTTTAATGCCGTTCTTGTTTTCCATGTACCTATCCACGTGAGTTTTTTATGTGTTCACAAAATTACTAAAAATCAAAAAAGGGCCAAACAAGTCAGAACCCTAGTATTTACAATGTTTTATTATTGTAGGAGAGGACGTCCAAATTCCATTCCACAAATAAATATAGTAATAAAAAAGGCAAAACGTGGAACGTAACTTTTCAAAGAGTCACGGTGAAATGTAAAAGATTGTGGATCATATCGCCAGTGTACATATTTTTGCGGTATGAGGTGGAGTTGGCGTGTTTCGGACATTTTCAAAAAACATTGTCCCGGTTTTGAGTCACACAAATCCGGCAGCCCTAATAAAATTTTAATTTGATGATAAGGAGTGAAATTTGAATGTGTGCGGGTTGTTTTTTTTTTGGCCGGCAGATATTTGTGGACCTTGTATGTACCTTGAATACCACTTTCTCTTCTTCAATGAAAAATTCGCTGTTTCCGCGCATAATTAACCTTTAAAACATTTTTTTTTTATTATTTAAATGGTGTTGAATGCAACGCCAATTACTACAATGTATTTGTACCAAAGAGCTAGTCTGTAAATATTTATACTTTGTATACTGACTTTATCAATTTGCCACACTTTTCACTTTTGCAAGAACGATCTATCAAATTGGCTCCGCATAAATGCCATTCTGCATACAATTTGTACATATTTATGTATGTACATTAGAGTGGTCCAAGAATGCATGTGAAAAAGTAAAGTCGGAATTTTAATACTCTCACCCCCTTGCATTGTTTTATATCGACAAAAGTATGCCCCAATTTTTTTATTTTGAAATCAAGAGATATTCAAAGCGCTCAAAGTTTTCCATGCATAGAAATGGTATAGAATTCTTAAAAATCAATATTTTTCGATCGAAAAACTGTGTTTCACTGCAGGAGATTCCCAATAATAATACCCAATTGCTTATTAAACTATTTTTTCATAGTAATTATAATTCACAGGTATTAAAATTCCGACTTTACTCTTTTTGGGCAACCCTAATGTGCATACATACATACATATACTTGAAACAGTGTGAATGCTTGTATGTCCTTTAAATGCAGCACAAGCATCTTCTTATCAACCCGTCAATGCTGCGAAACTATCATAGCGACGGCGGGCATACAATGACCAGCACAATATTTTTTTTTGTTCAGATGTGTGTCTATGTTTGTACATATATAAGTGGTGGGCAATAAAATAGAAACAATGAGAGAATAATATATGTAGTTCTAGCAAAAAATGTAACTTTATTAGCCAATCATTCACCCGAGAGATACTCCAACACGGTTGCCAAAACTCAATTGGATGGCTTTGAGTACTCTAGTACTCTATTCGGCGCGACCAAAAACAAACTAGCAATCCTTCAACGTAACAAGCATTCGGATGTACGCCCAGACGCTTCTGGGAGTAACGAAAAGGTCCGTTCTTCTGTGTGAAAGCCAGTGGCATGCTATATGCTATCCGAAACCTGCATTTGGCGAAGGAAAGTCCAAAAAGATCGCCTACTAAAACCAAAATCTGCGCTTGTGAGTGTTTTGGCTCTAAAAGGCAGCAGTTGGCAACGAACCCAAGACTCTTAGACCCTCCAACAATCGCGCCCGGAGAATCATAAAGGGGCTCCCATGGCCTTAAGCAAAGTCACTTTCGATAGGGTGGGGAAGTGTTCCCTTCATAATTTAAGTACGTTCTGGACATCTTGGGACCACTAGGTCGCTATGGTTGTTCTTCGACTGATTCTCTAATTCTAAAGTCTCCAAGCACGATTTTAATGTCATGGCGGGGGCAACGCTCGTATGTGCGCTCCAAGCGCTCATAGAAGAGATCCTTGGATGCCTCATCTTTCTCTTCCGTCGGCGCATGGGCACAGATGAGCGAGATGTTGAAGAATCTAGCTTTGATGCGAGAGTTGTGGCTAGACGCTCGTCCATTGAGGTGAACGCCAGTACTCGGCGATGGTGTCTCTTTACCACCACAAATCCAACACCGATTTTGCGTTCCTTTACGTGGCAACTATAACAGATCCAGATAGCAAGGTCCCCTCCGTAGAAACATCTGCGATTTTTCATTAAAATTTGTCCAACTAGCGGACCGGTTTCTGCTGGACTTATGCCGATCAGTCGCAGCATCATTATTTCTCGTTTAATATAGCCGCTGAGCAGAGAGTGGAGGATCCAAGCCTCACTCCCTCTTTTCTCTCTATTTCCTCTGCCCATTTGAACTATATCAGCACTTTAAGCTTTGAAAATAATATGTATCCATTTTATTGCCCGTAACGTGTATAATTTCACATATGTAGGTGTATACATATCTTAGTGGTGGCATGCCACAAGCCAGCTGCAGTTCAGAGTGCTCGCCTGCATACCCTAAGCTTTCAGTGCTATTTCTCCATTGTGTGCAGCGCAAAGTGAATGAGTAAGTGCGCGGATTTAACGGTTCGTTTCGTTTAGAAAAATAAATCGGTGCCGTTTGAGTGAAACAATGTATCGAAATGGCCGAAGCTGTAGCGGTGATGCGGGCAACATTGCCATAGCTCTATTGTGGTTAACTGCACTCAGCGTACTAACGACGCCAGCAGCAGCAGCAATAACAACTAATACCAACGAAGAAGCAATAATAATAACAAACAAAACAACAATAACAATAGCAACAAAAGTTGCAGCAGCATCAAATCCGCAAATCCCATATACAGCAAATCGAAAAATAAATCCAAATACCCTACCATGGCTAAAAGCGACACCGCCAGTGCCAGCAGCAGGCGCAACAGTTGCAATGCCAGTGCCCACGACCGCTACTCTGTCCACTACCGCGCCCGCGTCCACATCTACGAAATCAGTGGCAGCTTTAGGCACTGCTTCAGTTTCAGCTAAAGCTTCAGCCTTACTAGTATCCATGCCGCTGCCATTGAGTTTCACAAATGCTGCAAATTACTTCACTTTAGCTGGCAAATTTAATCCGGTTCGCAGGATGCGACATCGCCATCGTCGTCGCCGTCGCCGTCATCTGGCAGCAGCTGTGAATGCAGCTGTTGCTGTTACTACGCTTGACAGTAATCCTAATACCAGCAGCAGGACGGAAAGCACTTACAGGAGCAATAACAAAAATAGCGTACCCTTCACCACACCGTTAAATGTTAGTCAACACGCTGGCGAACTGTGCAATCGCCCCTGCGTAGCTGGCGACAGTCGCATTTGCTATTTCAAATTTGCGCTCGAACATTACCAGGTCATGGGAGTGTACGTAGGACGTACATATGAAGCAATAAACACTCATACCTAGCGTAGAAAAATAACCATTGCACATATACATAGTACACGCATACATACGCACAGTTAAACATTTCCGTTTAGAAAGGTCCTTAAAAACATAAAAATCCCTTTTTCTCGCAATGCCACAAATAGCCAGCCAGCCAGGCGGTCAGGCGGTCAGGCAGCCAACAGTGTAGCATGCGGCGAGCGCGCAATAAAATATTGATTGTCGCAAAAATATCCTGACAACCTCTGTGTGCTGGCTTGCTGACAGCAACATTGCAACCTGCAACCAACAACCAATAACTTCCTGAGTCCCTCGTATCCGGTTTTGTGTGCGTGCGAATGTGGCCAGCCGTCAGCCTTCAAAGCACTTTGGACATTCCCGCATAAGCATATTAACGTGTTTTTCTTCTCGCATTTTAAAATGTTCCCGTTTTTCACTTTCCTACCATTCACATTTTTCCTGTTATGCTATTTTATTTATTCCGCTAGCGTTTCCTCCTGTTGCTGCCGCAACGAATTGACCACTGCTGTTGACTAACCCACCGTTCGACCGCTATGCATACCGACCGGGTGTTTCTAATTCGCCGCCTTCCGCCACACCAACCTGCGAGCTGATCGTCAACTACGGAATGCTTTGCTTACACAATATAGCTTATAGCCCCGCGCGCTGACGAATTGTCGCACTGCCGCACACCGTTGCATTCCTGGCGCTTCACCGCGCTTCAGACCTTCTGAACCAGTGACATTTTTACTACACACTTAACCTTCCTAGCTGCCTCTTGCTACTGGTTGTCTTATTTTCTTCACATCTTTCTGGATCTCTCCCTAACCAGATGTGCGCCCTACATTTTCTGCTTTCATCTGGAATCACTGTCTTTACACCAACTGCATCTTCTTCTCCTTCTCATTTTCTCATCTATTTCTCTGACTTTCATTACTCCCTACACTTATTATTCACAATTTATTGTCTCCACAAAACAATCTGACTCCCTTCCTGCCTAACTTCGTTTCTGTTTTTATCTTCTCACTTCTCTTCCCTCCCCACAGCGCTTGTGGCCGCTGTTCGCTTGGCATCACCGCTGACTGCTTCACCCCGCAATGCATCTTGGCGGATGGCTATGAAAAGGGTGTTATGAGCATTAACCGCCAGCTACCTGGCCCCGCCATTCTGGTGTGTCGTGACGATTTGATTGTTGTCGATGTGGCCAACCAAGCGCTTGGTACTGCTGCTGCCATCCATTGGCATGGCCAGCATATGGTTGCAACCCCTTGGTCGGATGGTGTACCTTTTGTTACTCAATGCCCCATACATTTTGCCAACACGTTCCGTTATTACTTTTGGGCCACTGAAGTCGGTACGCATTTCTACCATTCGCATTCAGGTGAGTACTTATTTTTGTCATAAATATCAAATGACTATATACTATGTGCGTATGTTGAAGGTACTCAGCTATAAATATATTTACACTTTTATTGAGTGCTCTAAATCGAAGCGGAAATGTAAAATGAACAGAGTGTTGTAAAAGGTAGCCAAGAGGATGTGTGAAACCAAGAATGAATATCATACTTCCACTCGGAGCAAGCTTGCTGAGTGTATATTACAGATGGGCGCGGGCCTAATATTTTGGGCCCGAAACAACCCGACATGACCGAACCCGATTAGACAAGATATATATGAAACTTCCACCAAAAACATTTCGTCGATGTTTTTGCAAAACCGCCTATCTTACGGCACTCAAATTTTACAGGAGAGCGAAAAAACGGCATTGGTATGATAGGCGCTATTTTCTCTAGATATTATTTTACAGATCTGTTTTTTTAACAATTTTACGATTTGTATGCCTAAATATCGATGTATGGAGTTCAGGGTTACCAAATCTCATTTTTGTCACAACGGCGATTTAGGCGGTTTTGCAAAAACATCAACGATTTACTTTTAGAAAAAAATTAAGCATAAATAGTATTATTTTTGTACTCAAGGAAAGTTCCATGATAAATTTCTTGTTCAGAAATCGATAGGCATATAGACAGTGCATTATCCTCAGTTTTGCATAAAGAAAAAGATCTCATTGTGAAATTGTATTTAAATGAAAACTTAAGAAACTTCAATTCTCATATAAAAATATATATATTTCATGATCCAGTGATCGGATATAAACCAGCTTAGTATGGGATCACCTCTGAGACACTACTTTCCCAATGCAAAAATAATTATCGAAAATAAATGAAAACAAGTAAGAAAGTCTAAGTTCGGATGGAGCCGAACATTAAATACCCGGCGCAAGTATTAAATATATGTTTTTTCACCTTTCCGAAACCTACCGCTAGATCGTAAGCCGGGGTGTATCAATTTTGAGTAAATTAGCGTCCTTAAATTTCGAAATATTGAAGTTTCAAGCATTTCTGAAATTTGAAAATGAAAATGAAAATGAAAATGAAAAGCTGCTGTAATTTTAGTCCGATTTCAACAATTTTCAACGTTTTGCTTTTATGTGGCAAGCACAATAAAAATACAGAGTTTGGTACAAATTGGTAGAACGGTTACCGACATACATATATGTGATCATAAGTGGGCGGTGCCACACCCATTTTCCAGAATTTTAACATAAACGTATTTCTTGGTAAAGAATTGTTGCAAGCGTCAATTTTGAATAAATTAGCTCTAATATTTACTGATTTATCGAAGATTTCGTATTTCTCTAAATTACCCTGTGGACTGTGGGCGTGGTTATTGTCCGATTTTAAAAATTTTCGGCCATTTGGTATGCTGTACTCAGGCCAACAACTGTGCCAAGTTTGGATGAAATCGGTGCAGCGGTTGCCAAGATATACACATGTAACACTAAGTGGGCGTGGCTACGCGCATTTTTCAAAAATTTATAATATTCTTATTTTTCGTCTGGAAATTATTGTAAATATCAATTTTGAGTGAATAATCTTCAGTAGTTACTAAAATATCGCAGTTTTCGTATTTCTGGAAATTACCGTTATATGGGAAGTGGGCGTGGTTACAGTCCGATTTCGCCCATTTTCAAATTATTGAAATCGGACTAAAATTACGGCTTTTCATATAACGGTAAATTTTAGAAATGCTCGAAACGTCCATATATCGAAATTTAAGGACGCTAATTTATTCAAAATTGATACACACTGGCTTACCATGTAGCGGTAGCTTTCGGAAAGGTGAAAAGGCATATGGGTGTTTCCAGCGGAAGGTCCACCACGACAAAAAAAAATA
>NW_023458555.1:17966703-17992735 GCF_013731165.1 Rhagoletis pomonella | reverse complement strand
TATTTCGAAAAACCGTATTTATGGTCCGATTTGGTTCGAATTTGGCGCATGTGGTTGAAACATAATAAATCATAGATTTCTAATAAATTGACCCTGAATTGGCGCTGAAGTCAAAACATAAAGTATATTCTACATAAAATACATGTTTTATTTGCGTTAAAAATTCATTTAAAAGCAATATGAACAAAAATATAACGATGGAAATTTGGGGTTGTAAATGAGAATTGAAACAATTTGCATTAATTCAAAAAACTCTAAAAACAACTAGAATTGCTCCAAATCATATTAAAATAAGTTTCATGAAAATAGCCACGCACAATTCGCAGAGTTTTGCGATTTTGTAAGAAAAGAAAAAATCG
The DNA here is from genome assembly GCF_013731165.1 of Rhagoletis pomonella. Lineage (NCBI taxonomy): Eukaryota > Metazoa > Arthropoda > Insecta > Diptera > Tephritidae > Rhagoletis > Rhagoletis pomonella. The sequence continues at coordinate 17,992,376 of NW_023458555.1, read as the reverse complement.
ACTTCCATTTTTTGTCACGTAACGAACCTCTCTTTAAATGCTTATATTTCAGGACCAAGCAGTTCGATTCATTTCATTTTTCGGTTAAATATAGAGCTAATTATGTGCTATACAATGGCCCAAAAAAGTTAAAGAAAACAAATGGTATTCCTTTTTTGTATCACATTGAAATCGTACGACTGTCACGTGCGCCACCATGGGAATGCCCATATATGTAATACTTGCGCCGGGTATTTAATGTTCGGCCCCGCCCGAACTTAGACTTTCTTACTTGTTTTTGTTTCATATGGAAATTTACAGAAAATAAAAAATCATTTTCCATTTAAATTCCTGGTGAAACCGGCTGTAAATGTTTACAGAAAACATTTTTAATTAAAACAGTAAAATTTAAAAACTAAAAGAAAATTTAATTTAACAACAATGAAATAAAATAAAAAGAGTTCCTAAAAATTTAATGAAATGAAAAAAACTCTTCTGAAAACAAACCCTAAAATTTAGAAGAAAATTGATTCAAAGAAAAAAAAACTGAGGTACCTACTATATAAATGAAATTAAAAAACTATTTTTCTTTTAAGAACAATAAAATCTAAAAATGATAGGGCAATTAAATTAAAAAACGAAAAAGATTATAGCAAAAATTAAATAAAGAAAAAAAATGTATCAAAAAAATAAATCAAATTCCACTTCCTGGGGATTCTAACCCCGGATATCTCGAATTTCACGCCAGTGTTTTGCTCACTCAGCCAATGCGACTGTTGGAAAATGATCAAGCGCTTTCTGTCTTAAAGAGCATTTCACCATGAAAGTGGGTAAAAGAGCTTTTTTTTAAAGAAATTCGTGCCAGAGTAAACACGTGCAACTAAGCCAAAATTGCCCCGTAAATCGAATAAAGTGTATAGAAGGTTTATAGTTGAATCTTAAGCACTGTTTCAAGAAAAGGTCTAAGTTCAAAAATAATTAGGCTTGTTATGATTTATGCACTATTTATGTGAATGTTATCAATACTTCCTTAGGTCACCACAAGGTTAACGGGCAATATGGCGCGCTAATCATACGTGACGATCCAGTTCTGATGCTCAACACCAACACTTACGATTTAGATCTACCCGAACACTATATACTCATCTCCGATTGGATGCACACCTATGGCGAACAATATTTCCCGGGTGAGCCCAGTACAGCGGGAATATTTCCCGATTCGGTGCTGATCAATGGACGCGGTATTTATTATACCAAAGACGGTGTACGCGCACCGACTGTGGTACCACCAATGCGCTATTATGTTATACCTGGGAAACGCTATCGCTTTCGGCTGATCAACTCAATAAGTCATTCGTGTCCATTTCAGTTTCAGGTAATTTTTAGCTACTGATTGGTTTAACTTTTTTTTTTTAATACTATAAATTACTTCCACTCCCTGTACAGATTGAACGTCACAATATAAGCATAATTGCATCAGATTCTTATGATTTAAAGCCGCGCTATATTGACACGCTGATTTCTAATGCCGGTGAGAGGTATGATTTTGTTTTGCTCGCTAATAACACGGTTGGCGACTACTGGATTCGAGTGCGTGGCATGGGTGTCTGTGCTATACTGCCTACAGAATCCTTTGCCTTGCTGCGCTATGTGAGCAATGATCCTGCAGACGAACCTGATGACGAACGTCCGTTGCCGCCAATGCCGCTTTATAATGAGACCTTCGCCTCTGGCGTGGTGAGTTAATTTTATATAATGGAAGTGGTAAGGTAGGTTTTTTTAATTTGAATATGAACATGAATAAGAGTATGAATTTGAATATGGATATGATTATGAATATGAATATGAATACGAATATGAATATGAATATGAATATGTATACGGATACGAAGATAAATATGAATATAAATATAAAAAAGAATTTGAAAGAGTATAAATATCAGGACGAATATTAATATTAATATGAATATGAATAAAAATATGAATAAACATATCGTCTTTTAAAGTACAAAACCGCGTATCGTTGTTTTCTTCCGCAGTACCTGGACCATCCCAACGGCACCTGTGGCGCGCCTGACAATTACTGTATTAGCGAACTTGAAGCGCTGGAGCAGGATGAATTTCTACGCACTACCACGCCGGATCATCAATTCTTTTTAGCCTTTACAAATTTTCCTGTACCGAATAGCGAAATTTTCAAGAATGGCACTTACTATCACTTTGCAAGTTAGTATATCAAGAGGTAGCGTTCCAACACTATTCCAACTTTACTTCTAAACTCGCTGCCTATTCTTACAGATCTGCAAAATAATCTCACCATAGTGGGCGCTATTAACAACCTCAGCTTTATTTTTCCCAATTACCCGCCGCTGACGCAGCCGGAAGTAATGAACGATACGCAGTTTTGCACTGAACTTGAAAGGCCAGTCTCGTGTCTGGGCAATCGTCTCTGTCCTTGCGTGCATCGATTACACATTCATTATGGTAGCATCGTCGAACTGATATTAGTCGATGAAACGGAATGTGAGTATAGTTTTGTATTTGTACGGAAATATGTAGGTCAACATATCTAAGTGTTTATTACCAAATAGTTGGCCACTGCACTTCAAAGCGCCAAAGTTCATATCTGTAGTTGCACTTCCGAAATTTTCACATTTTTCTATTTCACACAAATTTTTCGTACACACAGGTACTTATTTATTTATTTATTTAGTCCAAAATTCTCATAAGCTATATGTGTAAATGTGTGTGTGTGTGTTTTGTTTCTATGTGCTCTATATTCTATGCATTGCTTAATTTTTTTTTTAGTGGTTGGTCGCCTGCATCATCCATTTCACTTGCACGGCCATCGCTTCATCGTAACTGGCTTGGGACGTGATTCGAGTGGAACGCCAATGACTGTTTTGGCTGCCAAGCAGTTGAAAGCCAACAATTTGTTACCGCATAATAGCAACAACACAAGTCCACCATTCAAGGATACTGTATCGATACCGAGTCGCGGATATGCAGTTGTACGATTTCGTGCTGAGAATCCGGGTGAGTATCGAATATATTTGTGAGGCGAAATTGTTAGGAATTTTTAGATGAACGTAAGTAATTGTAAATAAAACAAGTAAGAAAGGCTAAGTTCGGGCGGAGCCGAACATTAAATACCCGGCGCAAGTATTAAATATATGTTTTTTCACCCTTCCGAAACCTTCCGCTAGATGGTAAGCCGAGTTGTAGGTTAGGTTAGGTTAAGGTGGCAGACCCGCAAAGGGGACTCACTTAGACATTTGATTGTCCATTGTGATACCACATTACATAGGAACGGTAACTGCGTAAAAAATTACGAGAAGCGCTGGGTGCTCATAATGAAGTTCTTCAAACAGCTGATGTCCACTCCGGAGAGTCCCTCGGGAGTGTCGATGAAATGCGCACCGAGATGCTTAAACCGTAATCTAGCGAATGCCGGGCAGTTAAGTAGGAAGTGCTGAGATGATTCCACCTCGTCTTCCAGGCAACTGCGGCAGTAGGGATCCGTGACGATATTGAGTCGCACCGCGTGGGCTCCCATTGGACAGTGTCCGGTCAGTACACCTGTGAAAATCGAGAGCTGACGCTTAGCCAGCTGCAGCAGTTCCCTTGACCGCCCGCGGTCCACAACCGGCCAGAAGGACCTTGCAACTCTGCAAGTCGGGGTTTTTTCCCAGCGCTCGCTGAGCCGACCATGAGCCCATCTGTCCAAAAGCAGGCCGCAGGTTGCCAACGGAACTCCAATGCCCTCCCTATCCGAGGTGATGACCTCAAGGGTGCCTTGCCTGGCCAGTTCATCAGCCCTGCAATTTCCCGCGATATCACTGTGCCCCGGGACCCAAATCAGCTTGATCTGGAAGTACTCCGAGGCAGTTGAGAGAGAGGTCAGGCATTCCCCAACCAGTTTTGAGCACACCATTAGCGATCCCAGCGCCCTGATTGCCGCCTGGCTATCAGTATATATATTTACCCTCCTTTTTGACAGCCGAGCCGAGTTGTAACAATTTTGAGTAAATTAGCGTCCTTCAATTTCGAAATATTGAAGTTTCAAGCATTTTTTAAATTTACCGTTATATGAGAATCGGCCGTTATATTAGTCCGATTTCAATAATTTTCAACGTTTTGCTTACACGTGGCAAGTACAATAACCATACCGAGTTTGGTACAAATTGGTAGAACGGTTACCGGTATACTTATATGTGATCATAAGTGGGCGGTGCCACTCCCATTTTCCAAAATTTTACCATAAACGTATTTCTTGGTAAAGAATTGTCGCAAGCATCAATTTTGAAAAAAATTAGCTTCAATATTTAATGATTTATCGAAGATTTTGTATTTCTCTAAATTACCGTTATATGGGATGTGGGCGTGGTTATTGTCCGATTTTAAAAAGTATCGGCGGTTTTTTATGCTGTACCAAGGCCAACAACTGTGCCAAGTTTGGAAGAAATTGGTATAGCGGTTACCAAGATATACACATGTAACCATAAGTGGGCGTGGCAACGCCCATTTTCCAAAAATTTATAATATTCTTATTTTTCGTCTAAAAATTATTATAAATATCAATTTTGAGTGAATAATCTCCAGTAGTTACTAAAATATTGCAGTTTTCGTATTTCTGAAAATTACCGTTATATGGGAAGTAGGCGTGGTTATTGAGCGATTTTAAAAATTTTCGGCCATTTGGTATTTTATGCGAAGGCTGGTGCAGCGGTTACCAAGATATACACATGTAACCATAAGTGGGCGTGGCTACGCCCATTTTCCAAAAATTTATAATATTCTTATTTTTCGTCTAAAAATTATTGTAAATATCAATTTTGAGTGAATTATCTTCAGTAGTTACTAAAATATCGCAGTTTTCGTATTTCTGGAAATTACCGTTATATGGGAAGTGGGCGTGGTTAAAGTCCGATTTCGCCCATTTTCAATACCAACCTACCTTGGATTAAGGGAAACCTACATACCAAATTTCGTTGAGATATCTCAATTTTTGCTCGAGTTATCGTGTACACGGACAGACGGACAGACGGACAGACGGACAGACGGACGGACAGACAGACATGGCTTAATCGATTTCTTTTTTCATCCTGATCATTTATGTATACATTTGTCTATATCTATCTCGATTCGTTTTGGCTGTTACAAACAACCGTTATGTGAACAAAATTAATATACCCTTGTGCACAAGTGCGCTCGGGTATAAAAATCGTTAAGTGAGTAAGTTATTCTGAGTCGAACAAAATGGGTTCTCAATACAAAGGACAACAACTTTTGGAGGTTGTTGAACTCGGCCAGAGTGGGCTAGGCGGTTACAGCGCCAAATAAGAAAAACTGAGTGATTTTTTTTTTTTTTTTTAATTTTAAACGGGTAAAGAGCGGAAACCTCACTTGCCGTAATTTTATTTGTAAGCTGAAAAAATGCCAAGTTCCTCGAAATATCCTTTGATGCAAAAAATGTTTGCATTATTTTTAAATAAAATGTAGCTGGATAATAAAAACTATGATCCAATACTTTTCATGTAAAATCCTGTAGAAATGTTAAATAGCAAAATTACTCTCGAAAGTGCGAGTAAAAAGTGAGTAACAACCATAAAATACGGCAACAAAAAAAGCATTTTTCCTGTAAAAACGTCAAACAGCCGATCGCTTGACACTTTTCATGATTTTATCAGAAGAAAGAGTTCGGATAAAATCTTGCAACTTTATTCTCTACACAACTCACCTAAAATCGCTCTCATTTACAGGATCATTTTTCCGGCAACTTCCTGCAAATTCGTGTAAAATCCTGTAAGTTCATGGAGTACTGGATCAGAGCTAAAATGTCCAAGAAAAAAGCCTGAGTACCAGGTTCTCAATATATTTGGGGTGTAACCACTTTATTAATTTTGTCGTAACCAGTAAAATACTTTTTCATAACCACTTTGTGAATAATTCAGGACTATTTGAGCATCGTGTTATGAACTACCCCGATCTAGTTCAAAATTATGCTCAAATAGTCCTGAAGTGGCTCTGAAAAGTCGCGAAACTTGTCCCGAACTGATCTCAAACACGTATTGAAACGAATCCGAAATGGTCCCTTATTAGTCCCAAGATGATCACTTACTAAACCTGAAATGTTCCTGAAATAGTCCTGAGCTAGTCGAACAATGTTCATCACAAAGTTGGGAACTAGTCCCAAAATGGTCCCGAACATATTCCGAAATGAGATAGTCCTAAACACATCATTAAATGATCCCGAACTAGTCCCGATAAGGTCCTGAACTAGTCGTAGACTATAACTAGGGATGAAACGATACGAGTACGTACAAGTTCATAATCGATACTTTTCGATCGATACCAAGTAAATTTGTTATCGATACTTTTGAAACAAGTACTGAGTAGGTATCGAAAAAAAATACTCGTATCGAAACCCGATACTAAAGCAAATATGACCTCGGCAATTTTTCCACCACAGTTATTCCTGTTCAAGTGAAAGAGTGAACTGGATGAGTTTTCAGTACAAATGTTTCAACGCGATGTTAAGCTAACTGGGTAACTCTACGAGTTTACGCGTTTACATGTGCAGACCTTGGGCAAAATGCAAGGAAATTCACACGACTAGCGGAAAATACTAAAGGTAGTGGGAGTCTTGCTCCGTTATTGAATAAAATAAACAAGAAGAAACAGAGTAGGGTACAAAGAGTTGATTTAAAAAAAAATTCTTGGAAAACACTGAAATTTAAACGCCATCTTCGCATCTAGTCTGGAGAAAAGTGGATGTCTAATAGAAAAATTATTCTATATCGCGATATATAGATAATAGAAAATGTTTCATATTTTAAATGCTTCTACGAATTTCTTTAAATAAAATTTCGTCCGTATTATTTGGTTTCTGTACTCTTCACACTTCTAGTTTTGTGTGGAATTCTACCAGACGAAGTTATAAGGAGACATTTTTGAAACTATCGTATTTAAATCTTTGGCTCATAATTTTTGTACATAATACATTTCCACTGCATTGAAATCGTTAGAAAGACTTAAATTCCTGGGAAGTACAACAAAATAAGATTTTCTCCGAAAAATTTTATGAGAAAATATTTTTCTTAAACGAGATTGACCTTCTGGTATCCTTTTCCAATAAATTGTCGGTGTTAAATACCATTGATCGTGAAACATATAATTTGGAGTTTAGGATTCCCAGATAATAGTTAACTTATAACATAAAAAAACCAGATTAAACGTATTTAGTTAACAAGAAATACCTTAATAGCCAAAAGTATTGATACTTTAGATCCCATACTTTCTTTCGATGCTACGTCCAAGTGAAAGTACAGCTACCTGCATGGTATCGTTTCATCCCTTGCCACTTTATATGTCGGGGCACTCCATCTATCAAGGAGTAGACCACAGGTTTCCATATAAGCTCCTATGGCCTTTCGAAGAACTAACCTCAGTGACACCCTGCCTGGTGAAATCATCAATCATGACGTTACGTGCGATTTCCCTCTATATTGGGACTCTAGGAAATGTGGTTTGGTAGTAACACGAGGATATCGGAATATAAGTCAGTCATTCCCCGACCAGCTTCGGTCGTGCCAGGAATGATTCTAAAACTTTAAAAGAATGCATTCGCAGTCAGCCTAACTCTTGAGATAAGAAGACATTTTTAAAGATTTTCAAGTACTATTTGGACGGGTTCGAGGAAAAGCCACTGTTAAGTAGCCTGATGGCAGAACGACAAGACAAGAGTAGGATTGATTCGTATCGCACCGCTGTAGAAATTTTAAATTCCATGACATAACTGCCTAGATGACGGTTTTATATAAGTCAATAGATTACCTTTGGAGAAAGGCTTGCCCGTGGAGCCTTCTTACCCGTTTCTCAATATTTGACTTTCACGCTAGTTTTCTGTCTACGATCGCGCCCAAATAAGTATTTTACCCTGCCAGATAGCACAAACGCAACGCCAAGGTTGGAAGCTTGATTTTAGGTACCTTATGCATATCTACTGGTGGTGTTCCTCTGTTGTTAACTCAATTATCTTAGAATAGAAATAAGAATATCACTTCTGCATGTGTGTACATTAGAGTGGTCCAATTTTTGTATGGGGGAAAACAAATTTCATCCTAGCAAACGGGGCTTCCCCTTTTTCCATTTTGATATTTGTAATATCTATACCAACTTTCAATTTTCTACTGTACCCAATACATGGTGCTCAATGACCTTGAAATTCGCTACTGGATTGCTGTGAAAGTTGCAAAAATATTAGTGATTTTTATGAAAACCTACTGTTGCCATGAAAACTGAAGCTTGTGGTATGTTTTTAGATAATTTAAATTTGAAATGTTTTTAGGTTGCTTAATCAATTGTCTGATTAATATCTTTCTACCTTTGGCTAGACTGAGGTGGCATATTTTAAAAAAGGTGCAACTTTTTTGAGTACGAATAATTTAAGTTGCACTTAGTTGGCATGGATTAGCTTAAAATTCTCTATTTATTTAGCGTAAAATGTCTTTCGGTCAAAGGAAACAAGAACTGAATTTCCATGAGTCTAATAAGGTGTTTATAGTTACTAGATTTTTTAATAGAACATCCTTTAATAGCGAAATATATCTTATTTAGAAACTTTTTTATTAAAATTTTCTTAAATCCTGCAAAAGTAACTCAACTTTGCCTTTGAAATTTGTGCACTCATGTAAAAAAAAATTATTGTGTTTACTATAAGTACGTATGAACACTCATATGTATATACATAACTACCCATATGGAAAAGTTGTATGCACGTACATAGTTCATGTGAAAATAAATAAACAAAACTCAGTCCTAACAATCCTCTATAGAGTAAAGTACTCAGCAAGCTGTGGCCACACATTTTGTTCGTCCTGCTTAACAAATGTATTTTCAATTTGAAGCAATTTTCCAAACCATTAGCCCACGACGATGATACTCATAAAACTGCAAGTAACTACCATGAAACTGACATAAACGCCAGAACTAAAGTAGTGCAATATTGGCAATATTTCTTGTATACCGTAAATAATTTGAAGACACAATTAAACTGAACCAAACTGAACTTATAAAGCAGGATACAGTGTTTTGTTTTTTCTTCTAGTTTTTGTTTGCTTGAGCAAAACTAAATTTTTTCGGGCATCATACACATATGTAGAGTGGGGGGCAAATAGCAAGGAAAGCGACATTTTAACAATATTTGGCTATTTTTTCTTTTGTTTGTATTAAATTTATTATATTTTTAGAAACGTTTAGCTCACTATCTATTAAAAACCATATAAATCTGAATTTCAAACTTTGTACAAAAATTAAGAATGTTCGACGAAATTTCATCAGAGTTCCAAACTTGTTGAACAGAATTTCTTCCATAAAAATAATGTTCGACAATTTTATAAAAATTTTTACAAATAAACGGTACGTCCTAGCTAGTTCAAACTTGTATTTTAAAATTTAATGTGGTAAAAAACTACATACCTAAAATTTTCTTTTAAATTCTTAATAAAAAGTATGAACCTTTAATGAAAATTTGTTAAATTTCGTAAAATTTTTCAAAATTTTTGTAGAAATTTTAAAATTTTTGTTAGATAGTAAGATATACTTACATAAAAAATAATAAACATTAAACACAAAAAGAAAACTAGCCAAAATTTATTAAAATTTGTTAAAATCTGGCTACCCCATTTTTTGCACGATGAATGTTACTCATACGCCATGTTCGATGACACAGCGGTAGTTTTATGTATACTAGGGTGGTCTTTGATGTAGGAAAGCAAATTTTTACATCAGATTTCCTAAGCCCCCCACATACATATTTTTCCTTTGGCCCCTGTGCGGCTCGCCTTAAACGTTTTATGTATTGTCAGTGACCGTGGCATTACCGATTGAAGTGGGTAAACCGAAAAAAATCATTGACTTGATTTTTTAAGGACCACCCTAATGTATACATCTGTATGCATGTATGTAGTGTTGGGCAGTATCGATACCAAAAGTACTCAGAACTCGATTCTCGAAAGGATCGCACACACCCGATTTTTAAAAGCATCGATACTGAGCACTCCAAAGTACTCAGTACTCAAAAAAGAACTCGAAAGTACTCAGTACTCCCAAAGTACTCAGAGTCGATTCAATGTACTTTTAAATAGCTGTGATTACAGAGCTTTGAACACTTACTTATTACACTGTTTAAAGTATAGGGAGCTAGTTTTAACGGAATTCTCATAAACCACACAAAATTTTTGTTTCTTTTCTTCTTCTTAGTTTTTAAGTTGCCAGTATAAATTTTCCGACTATCGACCGTATGTTCGTATTTTCATCCGTTTATAAATATTAAACATTAATTGTATCTGATATAATAAAAAAGAGAAAATTTTACTACTACTACTATTACTACTCAGTATTAAGTGTCGAATAAATATTTTAAAAGTATTTTTTATTTTTATTTATGTACATTTACCGGCATTCAGAAATGATTGTACTCAATTTTAAGTTTCAATAGTTTTCAAGTACTAATTTGAATAAAGTGCTGCCAGCTTGTGAGATTTCCACACGAAGCATTGAAATGTTACCAACTGTTGCGAATTTAAAGATGGTACTCAGTACTCTCAAAAATACCCGATCCTTAAAAGTATCGATCTTCAAAAGTTCAAAAGTAGTCAGGTACCCTTACCGCCCGCTTGATGGGAGTATATTAAAGCGCCGACTCCTATTACGATTCTAGATGCGTCCATGAACATTTTTGGGATCTACGGTTAAGTTTCATTCTGGGATGGCCTCCTAATAAATGGATATGCAAAACCTTAATTCGTAATTTAAGCAAGATTACATATAATCTGTGCTGCCTGTTCTGCTCGTCCGGATTGTGCTCTGCCTAAAGATTATGAATGGCCGTCAATCTGCGGATTTAGCAGCATAGTTTTCCACGAGTAAGTCTACGGACGGTAAACTGAAGATTTTTTCTCTAGCAGCCGTTGGGCGCGAGCCGGCATTTCATCACACCAAGGTGACCTTAAATAGTATTGGTCTGACTATGATGTGTGTAGCACCTATGCATCAGGCCAGATAACAGAACCCAAGTGACTCAAAGTATTCTTCCCACAACAATGCGCCTCCACAGCAGTATACCATCCTTCACCACTCCCAGATAGTTTGTGTGATCATTGACACGAGCACATGATATATGGTCTTGTGAAGGGCACATCTACCCGAACAATAACAAAGCCCAAACAGAACTAGGCCAAAAAAGATATATTTACCACATTGATAGTATATTTGTGCCCAGCTGTGGCTTAGAAATTAGGCCCTTGCACATCTCTACTGTCAACCAATTGGTGCTCAAATTTCAAAATCCGCATGTAAAGCTCACTTTGACAATTTAATGCGAGTGTAAAAAAAAAACACATAAATATTTTCAAATTTCGTACCGAAAACTGCTGCACAATTGCCCAGCTCAATGGATAGTAAATACCAGATTATATATATAAATTTATTTTTTTTTCTCTGACTTCTGCGATATTAGACACAAAATCACAACAGCCAAAAATAGTTGATTAGCTTTCATATTACACCGGAATATGTTATATATGTAGATATGCAAATGAGTACATAAATGTAGGTATTAGTATTGAAAATTCTAATTTTATTTACCAAAAATAATTTAATATATTCTTAATGCACACATCCATATATATGTATGCATATGTTTACCTTATTTTATCAACTAATATCGAAACATGCCATTTCACTTTCCATTTACCAGGCTTTTGGTTGATGCACTGCCACTACGAATGGCATTTGTCCATCGGCATGGGCTTAATACTACAAGTGGGCAATACGAGTGAAATGGTGCCACCACCAAAAGGCTTCCCTAGTTGCGGTAATTACCTGCCCGAACTGGACGAGTTCGAAGGATTTTCCGCCAAAAACTATTTTATGTAGCTAATGAAAATATTGTAATGAAAAGTATGTACTGAGTATTTAAATAGAAATTCATGGAACAGTAGTAAAATCGTTTACAAATGTTTAGGTGTGTACAAGTAAAACTACTTATTTATGTACATCCATGTATGTATGTATGTATGAACACTAGGCTGCATCACCTTATAAGCAGACCAAAAAAAAAGTTCGCCGTGTACCTTTGACTCTAAAGTATTTTTGCAAAGCAATCGAAAATTACATTTTGAGATAAAAAAAAATTTTAAAAGTTCTACTGGAATACTCAAAACACTTCTTTAGTAAAAATCCAATGACTTACTACAGTTTTTCCAAAGATAAAAGTCTTTCGTAGACAAATGTCTATTTTCTTTCTTACGAAAGACTAATTGACAGATCCAACGAGGTATTCTGTTTAGAAATTTAAAGAAAATTAAACTAAGAAAGAAAAAATTTAACTAAGAAAGAAGAACGAAATCAAATAACTTTGAAAAATAAATAAAATTAAAAACAATCTTCTAAAATAATATAACTTAGATATTTAAGGAAAACGAAACTAACCCACTAATTTTTAAGCAAAAAACAAAAATTCTCTTATATGAGTTCCGTTAATTTCTTCATGTTCCAATGATCGGATATAAACCAAATGAGTCTCATACTTGCCTTACCTTACCTGTACTACCTTGGATGTGCCACCTTTCCGTTAAAAAAAAAAATAATTATAGAAATCGGTTAACGTGGTCCAAAGCTATGCGGTAATAAACATAAAAAATTAAAAAATATTTCGACGTATTAATAACGTTTTCTCCTTTTTTTGATGTCGGTTAAAAAAGAAAAAAAAATCATAAGATAATACAAAAATTATTTAAAATTTAACGAATTCAAAAAAATATTTTTTTAAACAATAAAACATAAACAGTGAAAGAAACTTAAAGTAAAAAGTAAAAAAAAAATTAGAAAAAATAGTCCAACAAATTTATAAAAAATAGTTTTCTTTTTAAAATAATAAACTCTTAAATTTTAATGAAAATTAAATTAAACAGAGAAAAGAATTGTTTAAAAAAACGAAGTCAAATAATTTTCTAAAAACTAAATGAAATCAAAAATAAATCTTCTTTAAACAATAAAACCTCACAATGTAAAGAAAAGTAAATAAAAAGTTTTCATTTAAAAAGAATTTGGGGTGGTACATTAGGTTTCTATGAACTGAGAATTGGTGAATAAGAACTGGAACAGGATAGGTTAGGTTAATAAACTTTGGAACAAAAAACTCTCTCCTCGAATCAAGAACATCGATAGATCATACTTTAAGATCCTACTGTAAGTGCCGAATGGATAACAAAAAATCCAAAAAAAAAACAAAAATTCGAAAATGCATCACAAAAATTCTTTAGATTCAGGTAGAACTTTTTTCAGCGATATGGTCTAATGTACATACATATTTGTATAGTAAGAGCTTTTCGCTTTATGTTTGTAAGTATGTATGTAATACTTAGCAGTTGTGTCCGGCAGGCAAATAAATTTTGCGCATTTCACTATGGCACGCGGACAAATGAAATTCCAACTAAACATTTGCCAGTGCAGCAAGGTGAAAGTTTTCCATTAAGCCATTTTTTGTTGTTGTTTCATTATTTGTTTGCATTTCATTTTGCTAATTTATGTCGCCATTTCTGCTGTCATTTAAGAGCGTGAAGCATTTTTATTAGCACGGTTTGTTATTTGTTGTATGCATCTGGGTAGATTAATCATCAACATTTGTGACATAAATTAGCAAACAAAACAAATTAACGCACGCACACAGGCTAGCGAGGTGGTGTTACGTAACGTGCTACAGTTAAATCTGGAATGCCGATATTCCTTGCAGCAGAACTAGGAGGCGAGTATCAGTAGTAATCAAATGACTGGATTTGTTTTAATTTTTAATGGCAAAGTTCAATAGTATACAATGGTAGCCCCATAACGAGTATCCATTAATTTTCAAATCCTTTCAGAGTTGAGAACATCGAAGTAATCAAGCGGGAATACATTTCCAATAGACCAAGCTCCATAGCCTGGATGCCACTCTTCAACACCGATGCACAGGAAGTGCTGGAATGGATTCGCATGGCCTACCCTGAGCTACCCACACATGCCATGATTGGAAGATAGCAAAGATAGACGAAATCGACGGCAAACGGAGGCTGGCCGTTATAGTCCTCAACGAAGAGTCAATAGAACCGCTTGCCAACCAAAACTAGAAGATGATCTATGACTTACAGGAACTGAACCTTCATGCCTATAAACAAGATGTGTCAGGGAAGCTAGTCCTGTCCGAAACAGTAGAGGCAATACCGAGGACAAAGTGGCATCCAACACCGACATGGTAGGCGTACTCTTTGAGAGAGTAACGCTGGAATATATGGATCTCAAAACTTTTCATTTGATAATACTTTTTTATACATTTTCAAATACTAGTTATAGCCTAGCAGATACCAAGTTTGAAGAAAGAACAGATAATACAAACAAGTTGGAAAGCTCATCCTTGTCATTTACCTTGTCGAAATGAGTGCATTCATTATCCTTATTAATGAAGTAAAAAAATTAAAAGATTATGATTATGCAAACTTCTTATGTTCAACGGTTTATACATCGCGGTAGGAGCTCGACATAGCTTATGATTGCCACGCGGTAGAGAGTCACACTTGGTATACTAGCGTCACTGGATGTGTACAGCATATAACTGCCGGGTAAAAGATCCACTTATTTCCCCGTACTCAGAAGACTGTGAATACTGAAGGATTCTTAGATTAATAGCAATCGCAAAAAAAATAATTCACATTAATTTGTCGAATTCAGGACTAGGCAGGGCAGTGGCAGGGTAGTGATCGATGATCTTTACGTTATTATCCTTCCTGCAACTGCGGTAGAAACCCATAAAGGAGAAGTCTTTACGCCAGTCTCTGAGCGGATGGACAGACCATCTATTAATTCGTGGCCTACTTGTGGCTGACTTGTTCAATAAATATAGATCTAAGCCATATGTGGTTTATTTGAAGACAGTTGGCTTTAAGGCATTTAGGGCAGAATTGAGCTACTTGTTCCTTTACGTCCCAATGCTGTTTCTAAGAATATTTCTGTGCTCAATAACCCTGACTAAAGTCCCGTTGCCATCGAAAAAAGCTGGAAATGGGATTAGAGTCTGAGATGTTTGCTTATTGTCATTTACTCTAGACTTGAGTTTATCGTAAGAAGGACCGAGAGAGCTTTACAGGGGTTGGCCAGATAGGTCCTCATAATAAGCACCCTTTCCATTTTGCTCTTGGATGTATTTTTGACCAGTCCTCGCCATCATACTGTAACTCCGAAGGTAATAATGGGCCTAACGTCAGCTGTGTGTGTACAATTCAGCCGCCATAGGTGTGGTAGAAGATTTTCGAATTTAAAATAAGATTTAGTCTTTATAAAAGCAATATTTGACTGGCGGGCGGTTCAGTGGGCCGACAGTGACCATCTTTCAGATTTAAGGTTTTTTGGTCAAATCTAAGATACAAACAGAATTTCATTAAAATCGGTTTCCGCCTCAGTTCGTAAATCTATTCGGTTTTCCACATTTCTTTATTCCGAAGCCAAAATACCTCAGACCAAATTACGGTAAATTCGAGCACAGACGCGGATTTTGGCTAAGGCCATTTCAATACGAAATCCTACAACCAAATGGAAGGTACGGATTGCAACCTAGTTCTTTGCAGCAGCCAAGGCATTTCGGCTTTGAAATAATTGCACCCGAATCGTAGGCGCGGATTGTAACTCAGGTCATTTCAACCACCAAGGTAGTGCGGCTTCGATCACCTGCTCAACGCAAAATCCAGCAACCACAGCGAAGGCGCAACATGGCCCTCGAGTTGCTAGCCGGCAGTACCTGGGGCAAAAACAAAAAACAGAATTGGCTGGCGTGTTTTAAACTATGCAGCACTCGTGTGGTCGCCAAAGACTAGCAGAACGCAGTGGACGAAGCAACAGGCATGCCAAAATGCAGCACTACGGATCGCACCGGTAGTCTTCTGATGTCGCCATTGCACCACGTACATGACGAGGCTCAATTGCTCCATTTCAAGGTACCTAAACGGACTAAAGTACTTAGTACAAAAGTTCATAAAACAACATCTTGGCCCGACAGCGTACCGACTGACCATAAACGACATTCACAGGGAGTCGGTCTCGACTTACATCAACTGCTAACCTCTGAATGCCGTTTTGGGAACACAGCTATCTGACCTGGAAAGACAGAACCTCGTCTGCTTCCAGAGGCTCGCACCACAATAGCCCAACTTAGCTCTGGATACTGCAGCACGGTAAACTCTTATCTGAGTAGGATAAATATAGATACGACTCGCAACACCTCCTCGTATACCCACGCTTACGGGTATTTTAGATGCTTCCTCCTGGTAAAAGAAAATCCCTTGCCTCGACTTTTAGCACAGAGTTTAATTTAGTACACTTTCACAAGACCATGTTTACCGAAAATTTAAATTCAGTTACCTTATATTTACTTGTGCATAACCCATTTTCCTGCTGTCTAAGCTTGACTTTCTGAAACGTGTGTATTTACTTGCATAAAGGAGTATGTGTTTGACCATATAATTTTGTGTTTACGCAATTACGATATTATCTAAACATATCAAAATAAGTAACTTACTTAACGTCTTACTATTTCTAGTTACCTATACTTACCTGTAGTCCTTTATAAAACTGACAGCCGACAGTACCTTGATGGTGGTATTAAAAGTTTATTTTGCTGTTTATAAATATGTATAAGATGTTCATACATATATACATAGGTGCAGTACATTTGAAGAAGTGTGCAAATAAATAATACCTACACGCCTACATATGCACCACTTACCTACATAAATAAGTATATATTATTTCTTTTGCTTGGTCTCCCTTTACGATTGCAATGACGCTTAATATTTTATTAATGAAGTCATTAATTCTAAATGTCAGTCATCAAAACTGACGATATCTAACATTCGTAACGACATTGGGGACGTAAACCGGTGGGTCGTCTATCCGATCGGTTGGTTCGTTGCTCGGCTGGTCGGTTGGACGGTTGGTCGGTTGGACGGTCATTCAGCCACTCTGTTGGCCATTGCATACATCTACGATTATAACTTTGATATGCATGATAATAATAAAGATAATGATATGCCAAGCGAAGCAAAACCAAATGGAACAACTACCTTTAGTTATTTACGTAGTAAAGCTGGCAAAACAATTGTGCATACATATGTAGTGTCCGCTTTCGGGAGGTATGTACATGGACATGCGTACATGTGTGTGCTTTCAGGCGTGTGGGAACGTGTGTGTCCCATGTGACGCCTGCTAGCACTTTCAAATGCGTACTCAATCCAATTTTCAGAGGGTAAAGTACCCATTGTGCTCCCAAGCACAGTTGTTAGTTAGTTTGTATGTATGCATTTGTGTATGCATACGTGTTTTACTTAAGTTTACAGTTTACTCGGTATTTTACCGGCTTTATTGTCCTTTGCATTGTTTAGGGAATAGGGATTGGAATAATCTTTTTTTGGCTGCTTTCTTAAATCAACAACAAATTTTAAACAAAATAGCACTGCGAGAAAACTGTTTAGGAATCTTAGTAACGGGAAGACAAAAAAGCTTACACGGAAATATGGTATTGTCCTTCAAAATGTTGTAGTAACAGGTATTGTGAATAAGATTGACTAAATACCAGACACATAAGTATTATAAAAGAAAGAAGAATAAAAGTCAGTCAATAATTATCATATTAAGATAGAGCATTTTCGAGTCGTCTATAATTATTATTCAAGATAAGTATTTTTAAGTCTTCAAAGACTTTTATTTTGAGGCTTATATTATAAAAGTCTTTTCATAATATTTATGAGTGCGAAAATATTTGTAAAGTCTTGAAAAGACTTGGCCTGTTTCAGGTTCATTTCGGGACTAGTTTAGGGGTAGTTTTGGACTAGCATTCGAAAACATGAACACTTTTGTTAACGTGAACTCCCTTGGTTTTAATTAGTTCACGTTATCGAGCGTGCACTGTATGTCCAAAAATTCTGATTCGTTATAATCCACCTAAAAAGCTCCCTTACGGAAGGTATGTTAAAAATTTAATATTTTGTTCATCCGCAATATTTTGTATGAGATTGCGATGAGCAGACCAAGAACTCAATCAATTTTTATTAAATTTAAGTTAAAATATTATAATTGTCCTACGAGGATTTGCGGCCTACAATACTACGCGCAGACGACGCACAGTGAAAGAGCTCCATATAAAATTTGGTAAAAATTAATAAATGTGTTCCGATTTCGTCGAAAATTGTAACGTTTAGTGTACTTTTGGCTAGGAATGATGAAAGATGAAAAATAGTTGAGTTTAGCGGACTGCCACGCCCACTACACTAGAGGGCGGATATGGTCAATTTTATCCGATTAAAAGGTGGAAAAAATCGCCCAACTACCACGCCCACCAGCCGTTCGTATTCTGCATTCAAATGTGGCAAGGACCAGTAGTTACAGTTAACCGATTTTAACTATATTTCATATGTATGTCCTTTCTAGCTTAATACAGCTTAACTCCTAATAAAAACATTAAAAATTCATAAAACCGCAGAAATGTGTCCCTGTAAGGAATAGGAAAAATTATGGGAACCTTATTTGGTGCCACTTTTGCGTACTATTCAACTTTTGAAGATGAAGAGAAATCCTGTTTTAATCGATCGTTCAACTACTATTTCTGCTTATTCAAATTCTTACGTAAAAATTCTATTTATACAACAACGAATTCCTGTATCCTTTGATAAATGATAGGGAAGTTTATTTTCCAGGAAAAAAGCTTTACAACCTGTTAGTAGACATGTTAATATTCGAGTTGACTAGTTAGTTGGATATTTCCACACATATTTAAATTAGGAATTTTTGCCACTCTCAGACCACTGTGCAACGCAGACACTTTAAAAGCGAAATTTTGAATTGAATCTTAAAAGTGGCATAAATTCATTATAGCGCGTACTTTAAGGAAAGAATTAACCCGAAGTCAATTCAATATCGTGGTTAATTGAGCTTAAAGTTCGGGTGTCAAACATTTTAAGAATTTTAAATTTCATATAACTTCCTGTAAGCGTAGAAGTCAGTTGAAGTATCAAATCGCCTGAATTTGAAAGATGAACATTCTTTTGAACAAAAATAATAGATGAAAGATTTATAACTGCTGTATTTTGGAACGAATTTCCGTCATCCCTTGTCCAATTTGGTTTGGAGACAAACCGGCTCCGACGTTGTGCCATCTTCAGTGTAATTTTTCGTTCTGTCGTTCGGAAACAACAACAACCAAACATGAACAATTTTTTACTGCCTTTACAAGTCAAATAATATGATACTTTCTACAAAGAGGCGGCTCGTAATTTTTAAAGAATTTCAAAGTTTGAGTATCTGCCAGCAATTAAATAAATAATTTATTTATTTGAAACTTGGGGCAAGCATAACTAGATCCTTGATTTACAAAGTCCCAAGATGCGAAGATTTTTGAACTGTTGCCAGAAGATAGGTACTTTATTTTGTCTTTGTTAATCGCTAGGCCAACCTCTTTCATTTAATTTTCTACAGTGGACTGCACAAATTTTGCACTTGGCGGTAGATTGGACCGATCGTTTTCGCAAGAGATGATCCTGGTCGAAGAGCTTTCAACATACTAACCTCGAATTGGTCTCGTTTCCAGAAGGCTTGGCAGTAAAAACATTCCCTAAGGACGTAAAAGCCCCAGCAAACTTACTTTCTGGACATGCTTTGTAGCTCACTAGCTAGCTTCCCTTCCAGACGCTGCAACCCTTGAACGAAGTCATATATGACATACAGTACTTTACCACTACGTTGCCGCGCTGTCTACGTAGGTAATCATCTGGCACCCATCTTTTCCACTTTACGACTACAAACCAGTTTAAGTTTCTCCATTCCCTCTATAGTATAGATACAAAACTGGCCTTTCGATTTTGAACAGAAGTCACTTTACTTCTCGCGAAAGAGAGTGGTTACAAACCCATTCCATTTCAAGGAAGGCTCCAAATGCTCGCGTCGTTACACGCGAATGTTTCTTGCACCATGCTTATTTCACGCGAATGTACAATCGACCTACATACGTTTTCTCGGCATACTGAGTCCTTGAGAGATGATTCCGTTGAATTGTATTTTTTATGTACCAGTAAATTTTTCTTTTCATAAATTTCAATACAAAGCAAAATAAGTGTGGTTATTTATAAATTGTAATTATTCTTTACCAGCTGTCTGCTTTCTCAAATCAACGCGATTCGCACAGACTTCCCGTTATTGTTATAGCATTTGGAGCATTTGTACCTATGCCATTGCAAAGGAACAAATTTCACATCAAAATAATAGCCTTAAACTGCATTAATTACCGTTACATAAGTGTAACAGCACATACCTGCATACACATACATATATATATAATTATATAATATATATATGTATGTATGGAAATGTGTTGTGGAATAGCACGTGTAGCCATTATTTCTTTATTTTACTTAAGGGAAAACGGTACTGAAAATACAGTAATTACCACTATACGATTGCAACAATATGTGTGATCATTAGACCGGGTCGGTCTCTATATTATAGAAAAAACTATGCAATAACCAACCACGGCCCCCTTCCCCTCCTCCTCCAGTTTGATAGCATACTTTGAGATGATTTTAGGGTCACACAAATTGTTGTCCATGCCGAGTATCAAAAATAGCCACAATCAACTTTTCTTCATAACTCCTTTATTTGTTACTTGATTCGAGAAATGTGATACATGGTTGAAAAGACAATTTTCAGTACTGCAGCAGATCTTCCTCAGATTATTTTAACTTAGAATGCCTCCTCAACCTCTTGCCGCCCAAATAAAGTTTACTTGATTAATTATTTGTAAAGAAAATTTACCAAGATTACGATTTCAACATGATTATCACTTATAAAAACGAAGAATATGCTCGGTCAAATACTAACATATTAGGTGTTCCTCTGCGGTGCGCTGATACTGCTAGGGAGGCTCCAAAAAAAAGACCCAAAGGAGCACATCCGCCTACGAAAAGTGCCTTTCCAATATATATGAAAAAAGTGTGCTCTTAGGACTCCTTAAACGAGTGATTTCGGAGTCCCAGAAAGCTCCGTCAGATAATCCACAAAGACTCCATGCAGACTCCGCTATTTTCCTATGATTTTGTGAAGACTCTTAAAATCATCCGAAGATAACCAAGACAAAGGGTTTTGGGAATGTTCCGCTAATAGATCGAAAAGGAGGATGTACGGTTTTTCAAAATGCTCCTAAGTTAATTTATAATTTATAAGTATTCGAATTTTTGCATCATTTCTTTTTATTGAAAAAATATTTAAGTTAATAATTTAACATGTTAATCAGTAAAAAAAGGAAAAATTATGAAACAAATTAAAAAGTATACATTTCATCTTAAGACGTTTCTGTGAAGTGTGGAACCATTCAATTCATCGTCGATCGAAAATCGACTTTTTAGCAACTTCAAACTTGGACCACAATTTTTATAATAAATCTTAATAGAAAGAAATTTATTGAATTTTCATAAGTTTTACAAAAAGTTTAATGATTTTATTTTCATAATTTTGGTGTAGTACGAACTATATTTTTGTAAAAATTTATCCAAAATAAATTAGAATAAAAACGTTGTATATATTGCGAAAAACTCACTGTGCCAGTACTTTTGTTCGTCACTGTATGTATAAAATTTATAATTTTCACATGAAATTTCAATTTAAAAACGCTTGTCAATAGTATTTTCCATCTTGAGAATTGATGAAGAAAAGAGCATTTGATTTCTGCGCTAGAATCCCAGTTCTTGGTAAATAATAAATAAATAATAAATATAAAAATAAATACAAATTATAAAAATGTTCAATTCATCAAGTGCGCAGAATCGGGCTGTAATCGACCCCATTCACTCTTCATAAAATTACGATGCAGTTTCTTTCTTGGAAGTGTAAAAAAAAACAATAAACAGAACTACAGTGACTTGAAATTTCTCTTCCAACCGAAGTAAACGTTAATGTTCATAGGTAACTCATACGCCATGGTAAGCGTACCACATAGGCTGACAGGCAAGTAATCTTGCAGGGATCGGGTAACGTTTGTATTTCTTTTAAGTGCATTTTTATCACGCTCGTATTTCAAAACTCAGCCAGTCTGCCATGTTCTTAGATGCAATGGCTTATGAGTTATCGATGAACATCAACATTAGTCGGACTGGAAGAAAAATTCAAAAGAAGTCATTGTAAATTTTCTGTCTGTTCAGTCATTTTTATGCTTCAAAGGGAAAAAGCATCGCTTACTAAAATGTGTAATTTAATGTAAAGTAAAGTTGTATTTAAGAAAACTCGATTTTGGCTGTTATTATGACTCACCAAGCACGAAAATGCGTATCACACTAAAACCCTCTCAAACTAGCTGCTGTAATTGCAAATTTACTTTCACGACCCCGACTAATTTGCATATGTGTTGCACAAGAATTCACTTTACTATTAATAGAATATATATAATTAACTGGTCATCGCGTGGTGTGCGATTAGGGAATATTGAATTTCTTAGCACCTGCAAATAATTAATGGTAGGCGCATACTTATACGTATATGTATGTATTTACATAGCAGTTGGTCAAATAGATGGATGGGTTATAAAACAGTACATCATCACTTAAATTGTGTTCGACCGAATAGCTATGTAGGTAGATTTAACGGAATGCATGAAGTTCGAATTCGTGCTCTCTTAAGGATTTTTACAAACCGTCAAAGCTGGGTTATTTGCAGCTTCTTAAATGTCTTTCCATAACTCTCAGAAGCTATCAGAAGAAGACGATAAGACGAGAATGAAATGGAATCGAATTGTGGGTGCCCGAGTAAAACGAAAAATTTTTCCAACTCATCAATTCATCAGCGACTACGTTTCCTTCGATCCCGCAGTGGCCCGATACTCAGCATTTGAGCCGTACGCTTACCATTGCAGGCTGCATAGACAGCTTAACCTGCTCTGTCTTCCATCCCTGAGCCGTACGTGTACCACTGTACATAGCAGGAATCAAGGACAAGGAGTCCATTTGTTCAATCTTCACGATCTGGGATTTTAACTTTGAACTGCCAAAGCAAATCTTTTTTGTTTATAGTCGGAAATTCCGCATATTTCCAAACTAGGCTTCTCCCCAAGAATTTCTGCTTGAAGCTTCTTTATACTTATTGAAGCAGTGGATAATCGAAATTGCAGCTCCCTCGCGGCTGCTTTTTTTTTAATAAAAATATATACAGGAATCCACGCTACATAGAAGCGACTCTAGAGCCGCAGTTGAGCAGCTTTTTTTCGATCCAGCGGCGAATCTGTGCAGTTTATTGAGACGTAGTAGTCTTAATGCGGTAAAACTTGGCCACCACTCGTGTGAATAGCTTAGTGTATTTACCAAATAAATGGCCAAGATATTTGTCACATTCAACGTATGGACATAACCTTTTCAAGCCGAAACCGAATATTGTAGCATACATAAGTACGTGATCGCCAAATCATACTAAGCTGCTGCAAAACCACAGATGTCGCATCAGGTGTGCCATCACAACTACCCAGTCGGAAATTATCATGTACCAGGGAATGTATCGGTCAGAAAAGAGCTTATTTCCCTACTTATAAGAGCACGCCAATACGAATCCAAGTTAGGAGTTATATTAGAGTCTGAAATATGACGCTTTTCTGACCGATAACCGATCAGAAGCAAATTTGGCACACCTAGTGCAGGCTTTCTTAGGATAGACATAGGCTTAAAATAATTTCGATATATCAAGGGGACTTGGAATCTTCTGTATAAATTGAAATTTTCCTAATGCATATATTGAAAAAAAATTCCGTGACCTCTTCCATGCAAGTAGAGCTACGTCAGTCAAAATGCTAAATAAGAGGATACAATCTGAAAAGATATGTATAGGCTACTCCTGGGTCAATCTAATAAGAAACTGAGAATCATTACAGAAATGTGTTCGGCCCATTGCAGGCTAAAAGGTCACTTGCGTAATTTAGGCAAAAATATCGATAACTACGTAATTCGATAAAAATATCGATATCTAAATCGATAAAAATACCGATAGAAAATTGACAAAAATATCGATAAACAAATCAATAAAAATAACGATAACAAAATCGACAAAAAAACTGATTAAAAAACCGATAACAAAATCGATAAAATTATCGATAACAAAATCGATAAAAAATATCGACAAAAAAATCTATGAAAATATCGATAATAAAATCGATCAAAATATCGGTAACAAAATCGATAACAAAATCATTAAAATATCGATAATGAAATTTATAAAAATATCGATATCAAAATAGATAAAAATATCGATACGAATTTCGATAACAAAATCGATAAAAACATCGATAACAAAACCGATAAAAATATCGATTATTATATTGGAAGTTCCGAGAATCCCGAAAATCTCTAAAATCCTGAAAAAGTTCCCAGATTGAGTCTCTGTGTCTCAATCTATGTATATCCTTTCTATAAAATTACCCTCATTTTAGTCTTTCTTCCTCTATCTTCATCTTTACTTTCATTGGTATCCTCATCCTCATCTTTTTCTTTATATGTATTTTTCTTTTTTTTACTTTAATGTTTAACATTTTCTTCATCCACATATTCCCCTTCACCTTTGCCTTATATAACTAAAGAGTTTAAATTTACCTTGATCTTCATTTTTGCCTTCATCTTTACGCCTCTTTTTTTGTTTTATTTCTACTTTTGCCTTTATCTTTTTCTTTACCTCTAAAGAAGTTTCACTTCAAAAAAGTAATGCGCTACCGATTTTCCTCACTGGGTATTACTGTCTTGAGCGTGTGTGCGTGTGTGCGTGCTTGCGACACTGAGCAACAGAGCAATCAAGAAAATCCTTACAGCTAAGTAATCTTGAGTATATTATTTACTCACCTGCTGATGCCCATATATTTAAGGAGGAAAATCCTCGCAATACATACATATCTACATATGTACATATGTACATATGTATGTGGGTAGTTTTTGCCTGCACGCTGTAGGCTAATCAACTTTGCATAACGAATTCATTTTCATACTTCATCCGATACTTACGTGTCTTAGCATACAAACTTATGTAGGCATATATGTATACATATTTATGTATGTAAATAGGCTTATATGCATATACATATGTAACAAATGTCCTTACGCAGCAGGCATATTACTATTTTCATATTTTATTTATTCAAAATTTGTCCACATCTTTATGCGAAATGAAACTGGTTTACTTAGAAAAGGTCAGCAATTTCGTTTATTTCAAACTTTTTCATAAATATTTAATTTCTCATACAATCCACTGTCTTTCGATAAATTTGTATAACAGCTTTGACTATTTTTTTTTTATATTTATTTATGTATGTATGTATGTACGTTTCTTTATTTGTTTGTTTGTCTGTATGTACACACATACATACTAGTTTTTTATAACTATATGCGTACGCTTATTTGTATAGGTTTGTATGTACAATATTTATTTGTTCGTATTTAGTACTCAAAAATATTAAATACTTAACTAACATATACATACATAGTTACATACATATAGTATTTCGAATTTTATAATATCAATTTATTTCATCATCTTTGTAGTTATGTCTATATTTTCTTTATTTTTTAACTAAATTTTTCCTGTTTTTTTTTTTT
>NW_023458555.1:17961938-17966603 GCF_013731165.1 Rhagoletis pomonella | reverse complement strand
AGGAAAAATTGAGTTAAAAAATAAATAAAATATAGACATAACTACAAAGATGATGAAATAAATTGATATTATAAAATTCGAAATACTCTATGTATGTAACTATATATGTATATGTTAGTTAAGTATTTAATATTTTTGAGTACTAAATACGAACAAATAAATATTGTACATACAAACCTATACAAATAAGCGTACGCATATAGTTATAAAAAACTAGTATGTATGTGTGTACATATAGACAAACAAACAAATAAAGAAACGTGCATACATACATACATAAATAAATTTAAAAAAAATAAAAAATAGTCAAAGCTGTTATACAAATTTATCGAAAGACAGTGGATTGTATGAGAAATTAAATATTTATGAAAAAGTTTGAAATAAACGAAATTGCTGACCTTTTCTAAGTAAACAAGTTTCATTTCGCATAAAGATGTGGACAAATTTTGAATAAATAAAATATGAAAATAATAATATGCCTGCTGCGTAAGGACATTTCTGACATATATGCATATAAGCCTATTTACATACATACATATGTATACATATATGCTTACCTAAGTTTGTATGCTAAGACACGTAAGTATCGGATGAAGTATGAAAATGAATTCGTTATGCAAAGTTGATTAGCCTACAGCGTGCAGGCAAAAAACTACGCACATACATATGTACATATGTAGATATGTATGTATTGCGAAGATTTTCCACCTTAAATATATGGGCATCAGCAGGTGAGTAAATAATATACTCAAGATTACTTAGCTGTAAGGATTTTCTTGATTGCTCTGTTGCTCAGTGTCACAAGCACGCACACACGCACACACGCTCAAGACAGTAATACCCAGTGAGGAAAATCGGTAGTGCATTACTTTTTGAAGTGAAACTTTTTTAGAGGTAAAGAAAAAGATAAAGGCAAAAGTAGAAATAAAATAAAAAAAAAAGGCGTAAAGATGAAGGCAAAAATGAAGATCAAGGTAAATTTAAATTCTTTACTTATATACTACGAGAAAGTAGAGAATTTCGTTTACTTGGGAACCAGCATTAACACCGATAATAATGTCAGCATTGAAATCCAACGCAGAATCACTCTTGCCAACAAGTGCTACTTTGGACTGAGTAGGCAATTTAGGAGTAAAGTCCTCTCTCGACGTACGAAAACCACGCTCTATAAGTCACTCATCATGCCCGTGCTGGTATATGGCGCAGAAGCATGGACAATGACAACATCCGATGAGGCGGCTCTTGGAGTGTTTGAGAGAAAGATTTTGCGGAAGATTTACGGGCCTTTACGCGTTGGCGACCGCGAGTACCGCAGACGATGGAACGATGAGCTGTATGAGCTTTACAACGATATGGACATAGTGCAGCGAATTAAAATACAGCGGCTCCGCTGGCTTGGTCATGTGGTTCGAATGGACACCGACGCTCCAGCTCTGAAAGTATTCAACTCGGAACCCGCTGGTGGTAGCAGAGGAAGAGGGAGGCCCCCACTGCGATGGAAAGATCAGGTGGAGAAGGACTTGGCTTCACTTGGCGTTTCCAATTGGCGTCAGTTGGCACAGAGGAGAAACGACTGGCGTGCTTTGCTGAACTCGGCCAAAATCGCTTAGGCGGTTACAGCGCCAAAAAAGAAGAAGAAGAAGACTTATATAAGGCAAAGGTCAAGGGGAATGTGTGGATGAAGAAAATGATAAACATAAAAGTCAAAACAAAGAAGAAAAGATGAGGATGTAGATACCGTTAAAAGTAAAGATGAAGATAGAGGAAGAAAGATTAAAATAAGGGTAATTTTAGAGAAAGGATATACGTATAGAGATTTTCGAGATTCTCGGAACTGACTGATATAATAATCGATATTTTTATCGGTTTTGTTATCGATGTTTTAATCGATTTTGTTATCGAAATTTTTGTCGATATTTTTATCTATTTTGATATCGATATTTTGTTCGATTTTGTTATCGATGTTTTTATCGATTTTGTTATCGATAATTTTATCGATTTTGTTATCGGTATTTTTATCGGTTTTTTGTCGATATTTTTATAGATTTTTTATCAATGTTTTTATCGATATTTTTATCGATTTGGTAATCGATATTTTCATCAATTTTCCATCGATATTTTTATCGATTTTGCTATCGATATTTTTATCGATTTACGTAGTTATCGATATTTTGATGACCAGATTCTTAAATTATGCATATACATATCTTTTCAGATTGTATCCTCTTATTTAGCATTTTGCCTGACGTAGTTCCACTTTCATGGAAGAGGTCACGGAATTTTTTTTCAATATATGCATTATGAAAATTTCAATTTATATAGAAGGTTCCAAGTCTCCTTGATATATCGAAATTGTTTTAAGCCTATGTCTATCCTAAGAAAGTCGGCAGTAGGTGTGCCAAATTTGCTTCTGATCGGTTATCGGTCAGAAAAGCGTCATATTTCAGACTCTAATATAACTCCTAACTTGGATTCGTATTGGCGTGCTCTTATAAGTAGGGAAATAAGCTCTTTTCCGACCGATACATTCCCTGGTATATGACCATTTCCGACTGGGTACTTATGATGGCACACCTGATGCGACATGTGTGGTTTTGCAGCAGCTTAGTATGATTTGGGGATCACGTACCCTTATGTATGCTACAATATTCGGTTTCGTCTTGAAAAGGTTATGTCCATAAGTTGAATGTGACAAATATCTTGGCCATTTATTTGGTAAATACACTAAGCTATTCACACGAGTGGTGGCCAAGTTTTACCGCATTAAGACTGACCTTGAATCTACAAAATAAATTACACAGATTCGCCGCTGGATCGAAAAAAAGCTGCTCAACTGCGGCTCTAGAGTCGCTTCTATGTAGCATGGATTCCTGTATATATTCTTATTAAAAAAAAAGCAGCCACGAGGAAGCTGCAATTTCGATTATCCACTGCTTCAATAAGTATAAAGAAGCTTCAAGCAGAAATTCTTGGGGAGAAGCCATGTTTGGAAATATGCGGAATTTCCGACTATAAACAAAAAATATTTGCTTTGGCAGTTCAGAAGATTGAACAAATGGACTCCTTATCCTTGTTTCCTGCTATGTACAGTGGTACACGTACGGCTCAAGAATGTAATACAGAGCAGGTTAAGCTGTCTATGCACTCTTCAGTGGTAAGTGTACGGCTCAGGTGCTGAGTATCGGTCCACTGTGGGATCGAAGGAAACGTAGTCGCTGATGAGTTGGAAAAGTTTTCGTTTTTCTCGGGCACCCACAATTTGATTCCATTTCATTATCGTCTTATCGCCTTCTTCTGATAGCTTCTGAGAGTTATGGAAAGACATTTAAGAAGCTGCAAATAACCCAGCTTTGACGGTTTGTAAAAATCCTTAAGAGAGCGTGAATTCGAACTTCAGGCATTCCGTTAAATCTAATAAGCTATTTGGTCGAATACAATTCAAGTGATGATGTACTGTTTTATAACCCATCCATCTATTTGACCAACTGCTATGTAAATACATATACATATAAGTATGTGCCTACCATTAATTATTTGCAGGTGCTAGGAAATTCAATATTCCCTAATCGGACACCACGCGATGACCAGTTAATTATATATATTCTATTAATAGTAAAGTGAATTGTTGTGAAACACATATGCACATTAGTCGGGGTCGTGAAAGTAAGTTTGCAATTACAGCAGCTAGTTTGAGAGGGTTTTAGGGTAATACGAATTTTCGTGCTTGGCGAGACATAATCGAATTTTATTAAATATTACTTTACTCTAAATTAAATTACACATTTTAGTAAGTGATGCTTCTTCCCTTTGAAGCATAAAAGTAAATGAATAAACAGAAAAGTTACAGTGACTTTTGAACCGTTCTTGCAGTCGGACTAATGATGAGATTCATGGATAACTCATACGCCGTGGCATGCTTAAGAACACTGGATCAAAAATTTTAATTTTGATTTTGTTCTCCAGACGCCACTATCCAATTTGTATTTAAATTGCTCGCTGATTCCAAAAATCGAGTAAATTTTTTTTGTATGGATACGTTTTCAAGATATTTGCAGTTTGTCGTTATTCAGCTTAAAAAAAAAAGAGTGGTTCCAATTAATCAGGTATTTCTTACGAACCAATTAAATAATCGTAATACGAGGTACGGCAAATAATAGAAAATAAAATTCTCCATAAACCGTATATAGATTACTTTTCAATAGCTCTGATAGTTTCTGAGAAATGAATTAATAATTCCAGATTTTTTGTCTTTTTGATGGAAAAATGCAAAATATTCAAACTTTAACAGGGAAAAAAGTAAAAAAAATAACAGTTTCTGTGTAAATAATTTACACTTGTGTTAAAGCCTTTTCCTTTAGAAAAAAAACTAAGCTACCAATGAAGAATTATGATTGGTCAAATGAAAATGCGCAAGGATTTTTAGCCGACTTCCAAAAAGGAGGAGGTTATCGGATGGTCGGAATATTTTTATTTTTTTTTTAATTTTTTTTAATTTTTTATTTTATTTTTTATGTATGTTACCGCATAACTTTGGACCACGTCAACCGATTTCGGAAAGGTAGTGTCTCAGAGGTGGTCCCATTTTAATCTGGTTAAGATCCGATCAGTGGATCATGAGATATATATATATATATATATATATATATATATATATATATATATATA
>NW_023458555.1:17940096-17961928 GCF_013731165.1 Rhagoletis pomonella | reverse complement strand
TATATATATATATATATATATATATATATATATATATATATATATATTTTATATGAGAGTTGAAGTCGGTTTTTTTTGCTAAAAATTACTTGTTTGTATAAAATATCAGCAGAAAATAAACTTAGACCAACTTTTTCATAGCTCAAAGAAGTACAGCTTAGTTTGGGTTAAGTTAACGCCGCGAGCCGATTACAAAACTTCGAATGCGGCTAATTTCGATCCCTGAGAGCTCAGTGTTTGTTCAGAAGTGCGAGCCAAAATGCTTCCATCTTAGCCTCGCGAAGTTTGGACAGGCCAAAAATGCATGTGAAAAAGTAAATTCAGAATTTTTATGCTCTCGGATATTTCTATACCGAAAAAATATATCGTAATTTTTTTTATTTTGAAATCAAAAAATATTTACAGGTCGCTCAAAGTCGCTTTCGTAGAAATATAGAATATAGAATAGTTATAAATCAACATTTTTCTACCAGAAAACTCTGCTTATCTGCAGGAGATTCCCAATAATAATACCCAATTATTTGTTTAACAATTTTTTTTATTGCAACTAGAATGTCTAGGTCCGCCAAAAACCCCGAAAAATGCAATGTGGCGCCCAATAAAAAATCGTTGGTGTTAAAAAATGGTTAAATAAACAATTGGGTATTATTATTGAAAGTCTCCTGAAGAGAACCAGAATTTTCAGATCGAAAAATACTTTGAAGAATTCTATACCATTTCTACGAAAACATTTATTTTTTCCATATAAAAATACATGAAAAACTTTGAGCGCTTTGAGCCAGCACCTTGAGCCAAATCAAAAAGGGTATATATATATACTTCTATATATTTCTAAAGAAATCGTCTTTTAACCAAATCTTCCATGTCATCTACATATGACCCTAAAACCCTCTCAAAGTAGGACAATAAACTGGAGGAATGAATGAGGGGTTATTGAATAGTTTTATTTTTAGTTATTGAAAGTTTTTTCTAGAATATATAGACCGACCCGGTCTAATGATCACACATATTGTTGCAATCGTATAATGGTAATTACTGTATTTTCAGTACCGTTTCCCTTAAGTAAAATAAAGAAATAATGGCTACACGTGCTATTCCGCAACACATTTCCATATATACATATATAATCATATATATATGTGTATGCAGGTATGTAATGTTACACTTATGTAACAGTAATTAATGCAGTTTAAGGCTATTATTTTGATGTGAAAAATGTTCCTTTGGAATGGGATAGATACAAATGCTCCACATGCTATAACAATAATGGGAAGTCAGTGCGAATCGCATTGATTTGAGAAAGCAGACAGCCGGTAAAGAATAATTACAATTTATAAATAACCACACTTATTTTGCTTTGTATTGAAATTTCTGAAAATAATAATTTACTGGTATATAAAAAATACAATTCAACGGAATCACCTTTCAAGGACTCAGTATGCCTATAAAACGTATAGGTCGATTGTACATAATCGTGAAACATGCATTATGCAAAAGACATTCGCGTGTAACGACTCGAGCATTTGGAGCCTTCCTTGAAATGGAAAGGGTTTGTAGTCACTCCCTTTCGCGAGAAGTAAATTGACTTCTGTTCGAAATCGAAAGACCAGTTTTGTATCTTTACTATAGAGGGAATGGAGAAACTTAAACTGGTTTGTAGTCGTAAAGTGGAAAAGATGGGTGCCGGATGATTACCTATGTAGACAACGCGGCAACGTAGTGGTAAAGTTCTTAATGTCATATATGAAAGGAAGCTAGCTAGTGAGCTACAAGGCACCTCCAGAAAGTAAGTGTGCTGGGGATTTTACGTCCTTAGGGAATGTTTTTACTGCCAAGCCTTCTGGAAACGAGACCAATTCGAGGTTAGTATGTTGAAAGCTCTTCGCCCAGGATCATCTCTTGCGAAAACGATCGGTCTAATCTACCGCCAAGTGCAAAATTTGTGCAGTCCACTGTAGAAAATTAAATGAAAGAGGTTGGCCTAGCGATTAATGAAGACAAAATAAACTACCTATCTTCTGGCAACAGTTCAAAAATCTTCGCATCTTGGGACTTTGTAAACCTAGGATCTAGTTATGCTTGCCCCAAGTTTCAAATAAATAAATTATTTATTTAATTGCTGGCAGATACTCAAACTTTAAAATTCTTTGAAAATTACGAGCCGCCTCTTTGTAGAAAGTATCATATTATTTGACTTGTAAAGGCAGTTATAAATTTTTCATTTTTGGTTGTTGTTGTTTCCGAACGACAGAACGACAGAACGAAAAATTACACTGAAGATGGCACAACGTCGGAACCGGTTTGTCTCCAAACCAAATTGCACAAGGGATGACGGAAATTCGTTCCAAAATACAGCAGTTGTAAATCTTTCATCTATTATTTTTCTTCAAAAGAATGTTCATCTTTCAAATTCAGGCGATTTTAGACTTCAACTGACTTCTACGCTTACAGGAAGTTATATAAAATTTAAACTTTAAGTTCAATTAACCACGATGGTGAATTGACTTTGGGTTAATTATTTCCTTAAAGTACGCGCTATAATGAATTTATGCCACTTTTAAGATTCAATTCAAAATTTCGCTTTTAAAGTGTCTGCGTTGTTGTAAAGTTTTTTTCCTGAAAAAAAAACTACCCTATCATTTATCAAAGGATACAGGAAGTCGGTGTTGTATGAATAGAATTTTTACGTAAGAATTTGAATAAGCATTTCAACGGCTCAGAAATAGTAGTTGAACGATCGATTATTTAAAACTGGATTTCTCTTCATTTTCAAAAGTTGAATAGTACGAAAAAGTGGCACCAAATAAAGTTCCCGTAATTTTTCCTATTTCTTACAGACACATTTCTGCAGTTTTATGAATTTTTAGTGTTTTTATGCGGAGTTAAGCTGGATTATGCTAGAAAGGGCATACATCTGAAATATAGTTAAAATCGGTCAACTGTAACTAACGGGTGATTTTTTAAGAGCTTGATAACTTTTTTTTTTAAAAAAACGCATAAAATTTGCAAAATCTCATCGGTTCTTTATTTGAAACGTTAGATTGGTCCATGACATTTACTTTTTGAAGATAATTTCATTTAAATGTTGACCGCGGCTGCGTCTTAGGTGGTCCATTCGGAAAGTCCAATTTTGGGCAACTTTTTCGAGCATTTCGGCCGGAATAGCCCGAATTTCTTCGGAAATGTTGTCTTCCAAAGCTGGAATAGTTGCTGGCTTATTTCTGTAGACTTTAGACTTGACGTAGCCCCACAAAAAATAGTCTAAAGGCGTCAAATCGCATGATCTTGGTGGCCAACTTACCGGTCCATTTCTTGAGATGAATTGTTCTCCGAAGTTTTCCCTCAAAATGGCCATAGAATCGCGAGCTGTGTGGCATGTAGCGCCATCTTGTTGAAACCACATCTCAACCAAGTTCAGTTCTTCCATTTTTGGCAACAAAAAGTTTGTTAGCATCGAACGATAGCGATCGCCATTCACCGTAACGTTGCGTCCAACAGCATCTTTGAAAAAATACGGTCCAATGATTCCACCAGCGTACAAACCACACCAAACAGTGCATTTTTCGGGATGCATGGGCAGTTCTTGAACGGCTTCTGGTTGCTCTTCACTCCAAATGCGGCAATTTTGCTTATTTACGAAGCCATTCAACCAGAAATGAGCCTCATCGCTGAACAAAATTTGTCGCGAAACACATTTCGAACCGAACACTGATTTTGGTAATAAAATTCAATGATTTGCAAGCGTTGCTCGTTAGTAAGTCTATTCATGATGAAATTTCAAAGCATACTGAGCATCTTTCTCTTTGACACCATGTCTGAAATCCCACGTGATCTGTCAAATACTAATGCATGAAAATCCTAACCTCAAAAAAATCACCCGTTACTAGGCCTTGCAACATTTGAATCCAGGATACGAACGGCTGGTGGGGGTGCTAGTTGACGGATTTTTTCCACATTTAAATCGGATAAAATTTACCATATCCGCCCCCTAGTGTAGTGGGCGTGACAGTCCGGTAAATTCAACTATTTTTCATGTTTAATCACTCCTAGGTAAAAGGTCACCAAACGTTACAATTTTCGACAAAATCGGAACACATTTATTAATTTTTACCAAATTTTGTATGGAGCTCTTTCACTGTGCGTCGCCTGCGCGTAGTATTGTAGGCCGCAAATCCTCGTAGGACAATTATAATATTTTAACTTAAATTTAGTAAAAATTTGATTGGGTTCTTGGTCTGCTCATCGCAATCTGATACATAATATGGCAGATTATAACGAATCCGAATTTTTCGACATACAGTGCACGCTCGATAATGTGAAATAATTAAAACCAAGGGAGTTCACGTTAACAAAAGTGTTCATGTTTTCGAATGCTAGTCCAAAACTATCCCTAAACTAGTCCCGAAATGAACCTGAACAAGCCAAGTCTTTTTAAGACTTTACAAATATTTTCGCACTCATAAATATTATAAAAAGACTTTTATAATATAAGCCTCAAAATAAAAGTCTTTGAAGACTTAAAAATATTTATCTGGAATAATAATTATAGACCACTCGAAAATGCTTTATCTTAATATGATAATTATTGACTGACTTCTATTCTTTTCTCTTATAATAGATACTTATGTGTCTAGTATTTAGTCAATCTTATCCATAATACATGCTACTACAACATTTTGAAGGACAATAACATAATTCCGTGTAAGCTTTTTTGTCTTCCCCTTTTCAAGATTCCTAAAGAGTTTCCTCGTGGTGCTATTTTGTTTAAAATTTGTTGTTGATTTAAGAAAGCAACCAAAAAAAGATTATTTCAATCTCTATTCCCTAAACAATGCAAAGGACAATAAAGCCGGTAAATACCGAGTAAACTGTAAACTTAAGTAAAACACGTATGCATACACAAATGCATACATACAAACTAACAAAAGTGCTTGTGAGCACAATGGGTACTTTACCCTCTGAAAATTGGATTGAGTACGCATTTGAAAGTGCTAGCAGGCGTCACATGGGACACACACGTTCCCACACGCCTGAAAGCACACACATGTACGCATGTCCATGTACATACCTCCCGAAAGCGGACACTACATATGTATGCACAATTGTTTTGCCAGTTTTACTACGTAAATAACTAAAGGTAGTTGTTCCATTTGGTTTCGCTTCGCTTGGCATATCATTATCTTTATTATTATCATGCATATCAAAATTATAATCGTAGATGTATGCAATGGCCAACCGAGTGGCTGAATGACCGTCCAACCGACCAACCGTCCAACCGACCAGCCGAGCAACGGACCAACCGATCGGATAGACGACCCACCGGTTTACGTCCCCAATGTCATTACGAATGTTAGATATCGTCAGTTTTGATGACTGACATTTAGAATTAATGACTTCATTAATAAGCAAGACCAAGCAAAAGAAATAATATATACTTATTTATGTAGGTAAGTGGTGCATATGTAGGCGTGTAGGTATTATTTATTTGCACACTTCTTCAAATGTACTGCACCTATGTATATGTATAGTACATCTTATACATATTTATAAACAGCAAAGTAAACTTTTAATACCACCATCAAGGTACTGTCGGCTGTCAGTTTTACAAAAGACTACAGGTAAGCGACTAGAAATAGTAAGACGTTAAGTAAGTTACTTATTTTGATATGTTTAGATAATATCGTAATTGCGTAAACACAAAATTATATGGTCAAACACATACTCCTTTATGCAAGTAAATACACACGTTTCAGAAAGACAAGCTTAGGCAGCAGGAAAATGGATTATGCACAAGTAAATATAAGGTAAATGAATTAAAATTTTTGGTAAAAATGAACTTGTGAAAGTGTACTAAATTAAACTCTGTGCTAAAAGTCGAGGCAAGGGATTTTCTTTTACCAGGAGGAAGCATCTAAAGTACCCGTAAGCGTGGGTATGCGAGGAGGTGTTGCGAGTCGTATCTATATTTATCCTACTCAGATAAGAGTTTACCGTGCTGCAGTATCCAGAGCTAAGTTGGGCTATTGTGGTGCGAGCCTCTGGAAGCAGACGAGGTTCTGTCTTTCCAGGTCAGGTAGCTGTGTTCCCAAAACGGCATTCAGAGGTTAGCAGTTGATGTAAGTCGAGACCGACTCCCTGTGAATGTCGTTTATGTTCAGTCGGTACGCTGTCGGGCCGAGATGTTGTTTTATGAACTTTTGTACTAAGTACTTTAGTCCGTTTAGGTACCTTGAAATGGAGCAATTGAGCCTCGTCATGTACGTGGTGCTATGGCGACATCAGAAGACTACCGGTGCGATCCGTAGTGCTGCATTTTGGCATGCCTGTTGCTTCGTCCACTGCGTTCTGCTAGTCTTTGGCGACCACACGAGTGCTGCATAGTTTAAAACACGCCAGCCAATTTCTGTTTTTTTGTTTTTGCCCCAGGTACTGCCGGCTAGCAACTCGAGGGCCATGTTGCGCCTTCGCTGTGGTTGCTGGATTTTGCGTTGAGCAGGTGACCGAAGCCGCACTGCCTTGGTGATTAGAATGACCTAAGTTACAATCCGCGCCTACGCCTCGGGTGCAATAATTTCAAAGCCGAAACGCCTTGGGTGCTGGAGGGAACTAGGTTACAATCCGCACCTTCCATTTGGTTGTAGGATTTCGTATTGAAATGGCCTTAGCTAAAATCCGCGTCTGTGCTCGAATTTACTGTAATTTGGTGTCTGAGGTATTTTTGCTTCGGAATAAAGAAATGTGGAAAACCGAATAGATTTACAAACTGAGGCGAAAACCGATTTTAATGAAATTCGGTTTGTATCTTAGATTGACCAGAAAACCCTAAATTTAAAAGATGGTCAAGGTCGGTCCAATGACCCGCCCGCCAGTTAAATATTGCTTTTATAAAGACTAAATCTTATTTTAAATTCGAAAAGCTTCTACCACACCTATGGCGGATAAATTGTATACACACAGCTGAAGCTAGGCCCATTATTACCTTCGGAGTTACAGTATGATGGCGAGCACTGGACAAAAATACGTCCAGGAGCAAAATGGAAAGGGTGCTTATTATGAGGACCTATCTGGCCAACCCCTGTAGAGTTCCTAAAGCTCTCTCGGTCCTTCTTACGATAAACTCAAGTCTAGAGTAAACGACAATAAGCAAACATCTCAGACTCTAATCCCATTTCCAGCTTCAACGATGGCAACGGGACTTTAGTCAGGGTTACTGAGCACAGAAATATCCTTAAAAACAGCATTGGGACGTAAAGGAACAAGTAGCTCAATTCTGCCCTAAATGCCTTTAAGCCAACTGTCTTCAAATAAACCACTTATGGCTCAGATCTATATTTATTGAACAAGTCAGCCACAAGTAGGCCACGAATTATTAGATGGTCTCTCCATCAGCTCAGAGACTGCCGTAAAGACTTCTCCTCTAAGGGAGGATGATGTGTGGTAAAGATCATCGATCACTTTCCCTGCCACGGCCCTGCCTAGTCCTAAATACGACGAACTAATGGGAAATATTTCTTTTGCATTGCTTACCGAACTAAGAATCCTTGAGTGTTAACAGTCTTCTCCGCTGTGTGAAGTTTGCATAATCATAATCTTTTAATATTTTTACTTCATTAATAAGGATAATGAATGCACTCATTTCGACAAGGTAAATGACAAAGATGAGCTTTCCAACTTGTTTGTATTCTCTGCTTTTTCTTCAAACTTGGTATCTGTTAGGCTATAACTAGTATTTGAAAATGTATAAAAAAGTATTTTCAAATGAAAAGTTTTGAGATCCATATATTCCAGAGTTACTCTCTCAAAGAGTTCGCCTACCATTTCGGAGTTGGATGCCACTTTGTCCTTGGTATGGCCTCTACTGTTTCGGACAGGACTAGTTTCCCTGACACATCTTGTCTATAGGCATGAAGGTTCAGTACCTGTAAGCCATAGTTTACCTTCCAGTTTTGGTTGCCAAGCGGTTCTATTGACTCTACGTTGAGGACTATAACCGCCAGCCTGCGTTTGCCGTCGATTTGGCCTATCTTTGCTATTTTCCAATCATGGCATGGGTGGGTAGCTCAGGGTAGGCCATGCGAATCCATTCCAGCACTTCCTGTGGATCGTCGTGGAAGTGTGGCATCCAGGCTATGGAGCTTGGTCTATTGGAAATGTATTCCCGCTTGATTACTTCGATGCTCTATCCATAAAGTCATTGGAAATGTTCTCAACTCTGAAAGGACTTTGAACTTTGCCATTAAAAATTAAAACAAATCCAGTCATTTGATTACTACTGATACTCGCCTCCTAGTTGTGCTGCAAGGAATACTGGCATTCCAGATTTAACTGTAGCACGTTACGTAACACCACCTCGCTAGCCTGTGTGCGTGCGCGCATTTGTTTTGTTTGCTAATTTATGTCACAATTATGTTGATGATTAATCTACCCAGATGCATACAACAAATAACAAACCGTGCTAATAAAAATGCTTCACGCTCTTAAATGACAGCAAAAATGGCGACATAAATTAGCAAAATGAAATGCAAACAAATAATGAAACAACAACAAAAAATTGCTTAATGGAAAACTTTCACCTTGCTGCACTGGCAAATGTTTAGTTGGAATTTCATTTGTCCGCGTGCCATAGTGAAATGCGCAAAATTTATTTGCCTGCCGGACACAACTGCTAAGTATTACATACATACTTACAGACATAAAGCGAAAAGCTCTTACTATACAAATATGTATGTACATTAGACGGTATCGCTGAAAAAAGTTCTACCTGAATCTAAAGAATTTTTGTAAAGCAATTTAGATTTTTTTTTTAATTTTTTGTTATTTTTTCGGCACTTAAAGTAGGATCTTAAAGTATGATCTATCGATGTTCTTGATTCGAGGAGAGAGTTTTTTGTTCCAAAGTTTATTAACCTAACCTTTCCTGTTCCAGTTCTTACCCACCAATTCTCAGTTCATAGAAACCTAATGTACCACCCCAAATTCTTTTTAAATGAAAGCTTTTTATTTACTTTTCTTTACATTGTTAGGTTTTATTGTTTAAAGAAGATTTATTTTTGATTTCATTTAGTTTTTAGAAAATTATTTGACTTCGTTTTTTTAAACAATTCTTTTCTCTGTTTAATTTAATTTTCATTAAAATTTAAGATTTTATTATTTTAAAAAGAAAACTATTTTTTATAAATTTGTTGGACTATTTTTTCTAATTTTTTTTTTTACTTTTTACTTTAAGTTTCTTTCACTGTATATGTTTTATTGTTTAAAAAAAAACATTTTTTTGAATTCCTTAAATTTTAAATCATTTTTTGTATTATGTTATGATTTTGTTTTTCTTTTTTTAACGACTTCAAAAAAAGGAGAAAACGTTATCAATTCGTCGAAATATTTTAATTTTTTTAATTTTTTATGTATATTACCGCATAGCTTTGAACCACGTTAACCGATTTCAATAATTAGTTTTTTAATGGAAAGGTGGTACCTCCATGGTAGTATAGGTAAGGTAAGGCAAGTATGATACCTATATGGTTTATATTTGATCATTGGATGATGAAGAAATTGACTGAACTCATATAAGAATTTTTGTTTTTTGCTTAAAAATTAGTGGTTATATTATTTTAGAGAATTGTTTTTAATTTTATTCATTTTTCAAAGTTATTCGATTTCGTTCTTCTGTCTTAGTTAAATGTTTTCTTTCTTAATTTAATTTTCTTTACATTTTTGGATTTTGTTGTTTTAAAAAGAAAAAAATATTAACGTTATTTAACTTTTTGATTTCGTTTTCTGTTTTAATTTATTTATTTTATTTTAATTTCTTTAAATATTTTAAATATATGTTTATAAAAAATTTTTTTTTAATTAATTTAATTTTTAGAAAACTTATTTCTAAAATATAAATAGAATAACTCGGTAGATCTGTCAATTAGTCTTTCGTAAATTTAATTGAAATAGTTTTTATTTCATATAATTTTTTTTTAATTCAAGTCGATTTTAATTTTTATGTTTTTGTTTAAACAAAGAAACATATTTTTTAAACAAAATTTTATTTTATGCTTTTTCTTTTTTTTAATAATTCTTTCTTTTTTTCAATTTTGTTTTCTTTAAATTTTTAGGTCTTATTGTTTTAAGATTTTTTTCAATTCCAATTAGTTTTTTGAAAACTATTTAATTTTTTATCTTAATTTCACTGTCGTTAATTTTTTTTAATTTTCAGGTTTTATTGTTTTGAAAAGACAAACATCTGTTAAATTCTATAAAACTTTTAGAATTTTGTAATGTAATTAATTTTTTAGCAGAAGTTTCTTTTAATTTATATATTTTACTATTTCAGAAAGGATACTATTTTTCTATAATTTCATTTAGATTTAAAATTTTATATATATTTTTTTAATTTTTCTGTTTTTATATCTGTTTTATTTAAATTTTTAGATTTGATTGTTTCAAAAAGAAAAAAATATTAACGTTTTTAACCTTTTGATTTCGTTTTCTGTTTTAATTTATTTATTTTATTTTAATTTCTTTAAATATTTTAAATATATGTTTATAAAAGAATTTTTTTTTAATTAATTTAATTCTTAGAAAACTTATTTCTAAAAATAAACAGAATAACTTGTTAGATCTCTCAATTAGTCTTTCGGAAGAAAGAAAAGAGACATTTGTATACGAAAGACTTTTATCTTTGGAAAAACTGTTGTGATGCGAAAGATAGTTGACAGAATTTCCCGGTAAAGCCCGTCAAAAATCATTAAACTTTTACGAAGGAAGTACTTTGAGTATTTCAGTAGAACTTTGTAAATTTTTTTAACTCCCAATGTAGGTGTCACCGAAATCCAAAAAGAAACCCCTTTGTTTGGCCAAAAAATTAATTTTTGATTGCTTTGCAAAAATACTTTAGATTCAAAGGTACACGGCGAACTTTTTTTTTGGTCTGCTTATAAGGTGATGCAGCCTAGTGTTCATACATACATACATACATGGATGTACATAAATAAGTAGTTTTACTTGTACACACCTAAACATTTGTAAACGATTTTACTACTGTTCCATGAATTTCTATTTAAATACTCAGTACATACTTTTCATTACAATATTTTCATTAGCTACATAAAATAGTTTTTCGCGGACAATCCTTCGAACTCGTCCAGTTCGGGCAGGTAATTACCGCAACTAGGGAAGCCTTTTGGTGGTGGCACCATTTCACTCATATTGCCCACTTGTAGTATTAAGCCCATGCCGATGGCCAGATGCCATTCGTAGTGGCAGTGCATCAACCAAAAGCCTGGTAAATGGAAAGTGAAATGGCATGTTTTGATATTAGTTGATAAAATAAGGTAAACATATTTATACATACATATATATGGATGTGTGCATTAAGAATATATTAAATTATTTTTGGTAATTAAAATTAGAATTTTCAATACTAATACCTACATTTATGTACTCATTTGCATATCTATATAACATATTCCGGTGTAATATGAAAGCTAATCAACTAGTTTTGGATGTGGTGATTTTGTGTCTAATATCGCAGAAGTCAGAGAACGCTAGCTAAAATATTAAGTTATATATATAATCTGGTATTTACTATCCATTGAGCTGGGCAATTGTGCAGCAGTTTTCGGTACGAAATTTGAAAATATTTATAAGTGTTTTTTTTTTTACACTCGCATTAAAGTGCCAAAGTGAGCTTTACATGCGGATTTTGAAATTTGAGCACCAATTGGTTGACAGTAGAGATGTGCAGGGGCATAATTTCTAAGCCAAAGCCGTGCAGAAATATACTATCAATGTGGTAAATATATCTTTTTTGGCCTAGTTCTGTTTGGGATTTGTTATTGTTCGGGTAGATGTGCCCTTCACAAGACCATATATCATGTGCTCGTGTCAATGATCACACAAATTATCCGGGAGTGGTGAAGGATGGTATACTGCTGTGGAGGCGCATTGTTGTGGAAAGAATACTTTGAGTCACTTGGGTTCTGTCATCTGGCCTGTTGCATAGGTGCTACACACATTATAGTCAGACCAATACTATTTAAGGTCACCTTGGTGTGGTGAAATGCCGGCTCGCGCCCAACGGCTGCTAGA
Source organism: Rhagoletis pomonella (assembly GCF_013731165.1). Taxonomy (NCBI): domain Eukaryota; kingdom Metazoa; phylum Arthropoda; class Insecta; order Diptera; family Tephritidae; genus Rhagoletis; species Rhagoletis pomonella. Next base: position 17,949,850 of record NW_023458555.1, on the reverse strand, counting down.
GAAAGAATCTTCAGTTTACCGTCCGTTGACTTACTCGTGGAGAACCATGCTGCTAAATCCGCAGATTGATAGCCACTGTATAATCTTTCGGCAAAACACTATTCGGGCGAGCAGCAGAGGCAGCACAGATTATACGGTATCTTGCTTAAATTGCGAATTAAGGTTTTGCACATCCATTTATTTGGAGGCCATCTCAGAATGAAACTTAGCCGTAGATCCCTAAAAATATTCACGGTCGCATCTAGAATCGTAATTGGAGGCGGCGCTTTAATATACTCCCATGACTACTTTTGAACTTTTGAAGATCGAATTCTTTGATATCGATACTTTTAAGGATCGGGTATTTTTGAGAGTACTGAGTACCATCTTTAAATTCGCAACAGTTGGTAACATTTCAATGCTTCGTGTGGATATCTCACAAGCTGACAGCTTTTTATTCAAATTAGTACTTGAAAACTATTGAAACTTAAATAAATAAAACACAGTACTTTTAAAATATTTATTCGACACTTAATACTGAGTAGTAGTAGTAGTAGTAGTAAAATGTTCTCTTTTTTATTATATCAGATACAATTAATGTTTAATATTTATAAACGGATGAAAATACGAACATACGGCTATGACATAATAGGTCGATAGTCGGAAAATTTATACTGGCAACTTAAAAACTAAGAAGAAGAAAAGAAACAAAAATTTTGTGTAGTTTATGAGAATTCCGTTAAAACTAGCTCCCTATACTTTAAACAGTGTAATAAGTAAGTGTTCAAAGCTCTGTAATCACAGCTATTTAAAATACTGAGTACATTGAATCGACTCTGAGTACTTTGTGAGTACTGAGTACTTTCGAGTTCTTTTTTGAGTACTGAGTTCTTTGGAGTGCTCAGTATCGATGCTTTTAAAAATCGGGTGTGTTCGATCCTTTCGAGAATCGAGTTCTGAGTACTTGTGGTATCGATACTGCCCAACACTACATACATGCATACAGATGTATACATTAGGGTGGTCCTTAAAAATCAAGTCAATGATTTTTTTCGGTTTACCCACTTCAATCGGTAATACCACGGTCACTGACATTACATAAAACGTTTAAGGCGTGTCGCACAGGTGCCAAAGGAAAAATATGTATGTGGGGGGCTTTAGGAAATCTGATGTAAAAATTTGCTTTCCTACATCAAAGACCACCCTAGTATACATAAAACCACCGCTGTGTCATCGAACATGGCGTATGAGTAACATTCATCTAAGTAAGTACATACGATGACGTGCAAAAAAATAGGGTAGCCAGATTTTAACAAATTTTGGCTAGTTTTCTTTTTGTGTTTAATGTTTATTATTTTTTATGAAAGTATATCTCACAATCTAACAAAAATCATGTAAATCAAAATTTTAAAATTCTTACAAAAATTAGGAAAAAATTTTCGAAATTCAACAAATTTTTATTAAAGTTTCCTACTTTTTATTAAGAATTTAAATTTTAAAATACAAGTTTGAACTAGCTAGGACGTACCGTTTATTTGTAAAAATTTTTATAAAATTGTCGAACATAATTTTTATGGAAGAAATTCTGTTCAACAAGTTTGGAACTCTGATGAAATTTTGTCGAACATTCCTTAGTTTTGTACAAAGTTTGAAATTCAGATTTATATGGTTTTTAATAGATAGTGAGCTAAACGTTTCTAAAAATATAATAAACTTAATACAAACAAAAGAAAAAATAGCCAAATATTGTTAAAATGTCACTTTCCTTGCTATTTGCCCCCCACTCTACATATGTATGTGTATGACGCCCGAAACAATTTAGTTTTGCTCAAGCAAACAAAAACTAGAAGAAAAAACAAAATACTGCATCCTGCTTTATAAGTTCAGTGTGGTTCAGTTTAATTGTGTCTTCAAATTATTTACGGTATACAAGAAATATTGCCAATATTGCACTACTTTAGTTCTGGCGTTTATGTCAGTTTCATGGTAGTTACTTGCAGTTTTATGAGTATCATCGTCGTGGGCTAATGGTTTGGAAAATTGCTTCAAATTGAAAATACATTTGTTAAGCTGGACGAACAAAATGTGTGGCCACAGCTTGCTGAGTACTTTACTCTATAGAGGATTGTTAGGACTGAGTTTTGTTTATTTATTTTCAAATGAACTATGTACGTACATACAACTTTTCCATATGGGTAGTTATGTATATACATATGAGTGTTCATACGTACTTATAGTAAACACAATCATTTTTTTTACATGAGTGCACAAATTTCAAAGGCGAAGTTGAGTTACTTTTGCAGGATTTAAGAAAATTTGAATAAAAGTGTTTCTAAATAAGATATATTTGGCTATTAAAGGATGTTCTATTAAAAAATTTGGTACCCATAAACACCTTATTAGACTCATGGAAATTGAGTTCTTGTCTCCTTTGACCGAAAGACATTTTACGCTAAATAAATAGAGAATTTTAAGCTAATCCTTGCCAACTAAGGACAACTTAAATTATTCGTACTCAAAAAATTTTCACTTTTTTTTTTAAATATGCCACTTCGGTCTAGCCAAAGGTAGAAAGATATTAATCAGACAACTGATTAAGCAACTCAAAAACATTTCAAATTTAAATTATCTAAAAGCATATCACTAGCTTCAGTTGCCATGGCAACAGTAGGTTTTCATAAAAATCACTAATATTTTTGCAACTTTCACAGCAATCCAGTAGCGAATTTCAAGGTCATTGAGCACCATGTATTGGGTACAGTAGAAAATTGAAAGTTGGTATAGATATTACAAATATCAAAATGGAAAAAGGGGAAGCCCCCATACAAAAATTGGACCACTCTAATGTACACACATGTAGAAATGATATTCTATTTCTATTCTAAGGTAATTTAGTTAAGAACAGAGGAACACCACCAGTAGATATGCATAAGGTACCTAAGGTCAAGCTTCCAACCTTGGCATTCCGTTTGTGCTATCTGGCAGGGTAAAATACTTATTTGGGCGCGATCGTAGACAGAAAGCTAGCGTGAAAGTCAAATATTGAGAAACGGGTAAGAAGGCTCCACGGGCAAGCCTTTCTCCAAAGGTAATCTATTGACTTATATAAAACCGTATGCCAGTCAATTATTGTCTACAGCGGTGCGCTCCGAATCACACCTACCATTGCATTTGTGTAGACATTTCAAGTAAAGGAGGCGAAGCTCATTCCGCCATCAGCGTAGAAAACACTAGTTTCTCCTTCAACCCGGAAATTTCTATTGCCTCAAGAGTTAGGCTGACTACGAATGCATTCTTCCAAGGCTTTCGGATCATTTATGGCATGACCGAAGCTGTTCGGGGAATACCTTACTTATATCCCGATATATTTGGGCTACTACCAAATCATATTGCCTTTAGTCCCAAGATAGAGTGAAATTGCACGTAATTACATGATTGATGATTTCACCAGGCAGGATATCATTGGGGTTAGCTCTTCGACTAGAAAGGCCAAAGGAGTTCCTGTGGAAACCTGTGGTCTACTCCTTGATAGATGGAGAGCCCCAACATATAAAGCGGCAAAACTCTTATGACCGGGTATATTAAGGGATGAAACGTTACCATGCAGGTAGCTATACTTTCGCTCGGAAGTAGCAGCGAAAGAAAGTATCGGATCTAAAGTATCGATACCTACTCGTATCGATACTTTTGGCTATTAAGGTATTCCTTGTTAACTTAATACGTTTAATCTCGTTTTTTTATGTCATAAGTTAACTATTATCTGGGAATCCTAAACTCCAAATTATATGTTTCATGATCAATGGTATTTAACACCGACAATTCATTGGAAAAGGTTACCAGAGGGTTAGTCTCCTTTAAGAAAAATATTTTCTCATACAATTTTTCTGAGAAAATCTTATTTTGTTGTACTTCCCAGGAATTTAAGTCTTTCTAACGATTTCAATGCAGTAGAAATGTATTATGTACAAAAATTATGAGCCAAAGATTTAAATACGATAGTTTCAAAAATGTCTCCTTATAACTTTATCTGGTAGAATTCCACACAAAACTAGAAGTGCGAAGAGTACAGAAACCAAATAATACGGACGAAATTTTATTTAAAGAAATTCGTAGAAGCATTTAAAATACGAAACATTTTCTATTATCTATATATCGCGATATAGAATAATTTTTCTATTAGATATCCACTTTTCTCTAGACTAGATGCGAAGATGGCGTTTAAATTTGTTTTTTCCAAGAATTTTTTTTAAATCAACTTTTTGTACCCTACTCAGTTTCTTCTTGTTTATTTTATACAGTAACGGAGCAAGACTCCCACTACCTTTAGTATTTGCCGATAGTCGTATGAATTTCCTTGCATTTTGCCCAAGGTCTGCAGAAACCCATAGAGTTACCCAGTTAGCTTAACATCGCGTTGAAACGTTTGTACTGAGCATTCATCCAGTTCACTCTTCCACTTGAACAGGAATAACTGTGGTGGAAAAATTGCCGAGGTCAAATTTGCTTTAGTATCGGGTTTCGAAACGAGTATTTTTTTTCGATACCTACTCAGTACTTGTTTCAAAAGTATCGATAACAAATTTACTTGGTGTCGATCGAAAAGTATCGATTATGAACTTGTATGTACTCGTATCGTTTCATCCCTAGTTATAGTTTACGACTAGTTTAGGATCGTATCGGGACTAATTCGGGATCATTTAATGACGTGTTTAGGACTATTTCATTTCGGAATCTGTTCAGGACCATTTTGGGACTAGTTCCCAACTATTTGATGAACATTGTTCGACTAACTCAGGACTATTTCAGGAACATTTCAGGTTTAGTTAGGGATCATCTTGGGACTAATAAGGGACCATTTCGGAATCGTTTCAATACGTGTTTGAGATCAGTTCGGGACAAGTTTCGCGACTTTTGAGAGCCACTTCAGGACTATTTGAGCATAATTTTGAACTAGATCGGGGTAGTTCATAACACGATGCTCAAATAGTCCTGAATTATTCACAAAGTGGTTATGAAAAAGTATTGTACTGGTTACGACAAATTTAATAAAGTGGTTACACCCCAAATATATTGAGAACCTGGTACTCAGCCTTTTTTCTTGGACATTTTAGCTCTGATCCAGTACTCCATGAACTTGAACAGCATTTTACACGAATTTGCAGGAAGTTACAGGAAAAATTATCCTGTAAATGAGAGCGATTTTTGGTAAGTTGTGTAGAGAATGAAGTTGCAAGATTTTATCCGAACTTTTTCTTCTGGTAAAATCATGAAAAAATTCAAGCGATCGGCTGTTTGACGTTTTTACAGGAAAAATGCTTTTTTTTGTTCGCGTATTTTTGGTTGTTACTCACTTTTTACTCTCACTTCCGAGAGTAATTTTGCTATTTGACGTTTCTACAGGATTTTATATGAAAAGTATTGGATCATAGTTTTTATTATCCAGCTTACATTTAATTTAAAAATAATGGAAACATTTTTTGCAACAAAGGATATTTCGAGGAATTTCGCATTTTTTCAGCTTAAAAATAAAATTACGGCAAGTGAGGTTTCCGTTCTTTACCCGCTTTAAAAAATAAAAAAAAATAAAAAATCACTCAGTTTTTCTTATTTGGCGCTGTAACCGCCTAAGCCACTCTGGCCGAGTTCAACAACCTCCAAAAGTTGTTAGCTCACAGTGACCTTTGTATTGAGAACCCATTTTGTTCGACTCAGAATAACTTACTAACTTAACGATTTTTTTATTTACAATTACTTACGTTCATCTAAAAATTCCTAACAATTTCGCCTCACAAATATATTCGATACTCACCCGGATTCTCAGCACGAAATCGTACAACTGCATATCCGCGACTCGGTATCGATACAGTATCCTTGAATGGTGGACTTGTGTTGTTGCTATTATGCGGCAACAAATTGTTGGCTTTCAACTGCTTGGCAGCCAAAACAGTCATTGGCGTTCCACTCGAATCACGTCCCAAGCCAGTTACGATGAAGCGATGGCCGTGCAAGTGAAATGGATGATGCAAGCGGCCAACCACTAAAAAAAAAATTAAGCAATGCATAGAATATAGAGCACATAGAAACAAACACACACACCCACACACACACACATTTACACATATAGCTTATGAGAATTTTGGACTAAATAAATAAATAAATAAGTACCTGTGTGTACGAAAAATTTGTGTGAAATAGAAAAATGTGCAAATTTGGGAAGTGCAACTACAGATATGAACTTTGGCGCTTTGAAGTGCAGTGGCCAACTATTTAGTAATAAACACTTAGATATGTTGACCTACATATTTCCGCAAAAATGCATACACATACAAAACTATACTCACATTCCGTTTCATCGACTAATATCAGTTCGACGATGCTACCGTAATGAATGTGTAATCGATGTACGCAAGGACATAGACGATTGCCCAGACACGAGGCTGGCCTTTCAAGTTCAGTGCAAAACTGCGTATCGTTCATTGCTTCCGGCTGCGTCAGCGGCGGGTAATTGGGAAAAATAAAACTGAGGTTGTTAATAGCGCCCACTATGGTGAGATTATTTTGCAGATCTGTAAGAATAGGCAGATAGTTTCTGATGTAAGGTGGGAATAGTGTTGAAAAGCTACCTCTTGAAATACTAACTTGCAAAGTGATAGTAAGTGCCATTCTTGAAAATTTCGCTATTCGGTACAGGAAAATTTGTAAAGGCTAAAAAGAATTGATGATCCGGCGTGGTAGTGCGTAGAAATTCATCCTGCTCCAGTGCTTCAAGTTCGCTAATACAATAATTGTCAGGCGCGCCACAGGTGCCGTTGGGATGGTCGAGGTACTGCGGAAGAAAACAACGATACGATCATATTCATCTTCATATTAGGGGTATTCTCTGAGTCTTGCAAAGCCCTTGCACGGTTTGCAAAGCTGTCCCATACGAAAACCGGTTTTTACCGTGCAATCCGTACAATATGTGCACCGTGCAAGGGCTTTGCAAGACTCAGAGAATACCCCTATTAATATTCACAGCCATATTCACATTCACATTCGTATTCTTATTTATATTTATATTCATATTGATATTCGTATCCATATCCATGTTAATATTCCCGTTCATATTCATATTCATATCGACATTGAAATTCATATTCATATTCCTATTCATATTCATATACATATTCTTATTCATATTCATATTCGTATTCATATTCATAATCATATCCATATTCAAATTCATATTCTTATTCATGTTCATATTCATATTAAAAAAACTACCTTACCACTTCCATTATAAAAAATAAACTTACCACGCCAGAGGCGAAGGTCTCATTATAAAGCGGCATTGGCGGCAACGGACGTTCCTCATCAGGTTCGTCTGCAGGATCATTGCTCACATAGCGCAGCAAGGCAAAGGATTCTGTAGGCAGTATAGCACAGACACCCATGCCACGCACTCGAATCCAGTAGTCGCCAGCCGTGTTATTAGCGAGCAAAACAAAATCATACCTCTCACCGGCATTAGAAATTAGCGTGTCAATATAGCGTGGCTTTAAATCATAAGAATCTGATGCAATTATGCTTAAATTGTGGCGTTCAATCTGTACAGGGAGTGGGAGTAATTTATAGTATTTACAAAAAAAAAAAAAATCCAATCAGTAGCTAAAAATTACCTGAAACTGAAATGGACACGAATGACTTATTGAGTTGATCAGCCGAAAGCGATAGCGTTTCCCAGGTATAACATAATAGCGCATTGGTGGTACCACAGTCGGTGCGCGTACACCGTCTTTGGTATAATAAATACCGCGTCCATTGATTAGCACCGAATCGGGAAATATACCCGCTGTACTGGGCTCACCTGGGAAATATTGTTCGCCATAGGTGTGCATCCAATCGGAGATGAGTATATAGTGTTCCGGTAGATCGAAATCGTAAGTGTTGGCGTTGAGCATCAGAACTGGATCGTCACGTATGATTAGCGCGCCATATTGACCGTTAACCTTGTGGTGACCTAAGGAAGTATTGATAACATTCACATAAATAGTGCATAAATCATACCAGTGCTTAAGATTCAACTATAAACCTTCTATACATTTTATTCGATTTACGGGGCAGTTCTGGCTAAGATATTTAGTTGCACGTGATTATTCTGGCATGAAATTCTTAAAAAAAGCTCTTTTACCAACTTTCATGGTGAAATGCTCTTTGAGTCAGAAAGCGCTTGTTTATTTTCCAACAGTCGCATTGGCCGAGTGAGCAAAACACTGGCGTGTCATTCGAGATATCCGAAGTTCGAATCCCCAGGCAGCGGAATTTGATTTCTTTTTTTGATAAATTTTCTTTCTTTATTATTTAATTTTTTTATAATCTTTTTTTTAATTTCATTTTCTTATAATTTATAGATTTTATTGCTCTTAAAAGAAAAATAGTTTTTTTCATTTATTTAGTATGTAATAAAGTTTTTTTTTTAATTAAGTTTTCTTTTAAATTTTAGGGCTTGTTTACAAAATAGTTTTTTTTTATTTCATTAAATTTTTAGGAACTTATTTAATTTAATTTCATCGTTGTTGTTTCATATGAAATTAAAAAAATTAAATAATTTTTCCCTTAAATTGCTTGTGTGAAGTTGGCTGTTAATGTTTGGGAACTTATTTCTTTTATTTTTTTTCTTTTCTTTTCTTTTCTTTTCTTTTCTTTTCTTTTCTTTTCTTTTCTTTTCTTTTCTTTTCTTTTCTTTTCTTTTCTTTTCTTTTCTTTTCTTTTCTTTTCTTTTCTTTTCTTTTCTTTTCTTTTCTCATTTTTGTTTTTTAGTTTTTAGGTTTTTTGATTTTGGGTTTATGTTTGTTTTAAGTGCTTTCCCTTTAGTTGTTTTAAAAGGAAAAAAATATATTTTTTCCAATTCATTTAATTATTAGTGACTTGTTTTACTTTCTTCTTTGTTTTAAACTAATTTTTTTATTCCATTTTCTTTTAGTTTTTAGATTTTATTTTAAATTTTTTTATTTATTTTCTTTTTTTTAAACGAGGTTTTTTTATTGTTTTAAAAAGATATATATTTTTGACTTCATTTTTTTGTTTTTTTGACTTTAATGTTTTAAAAAGAACTAATCACGTTTGCACAAGAGGTACATGACATTTACCAATACTGAGGAACAGGAGGAAATATCATTAAATAATAACACCATCCTGGGGAAGATGATACATTATCAAAACGACAGACACAGCGCCTATTATCCAGATAGGGTCTAAACCACTTCACGAACTCAGAACGAAAGCCTAGACCTACTAGTTTAGCTATCAAATATCATATCATATGAGACATCCTGTCAAAAGCCTTAAAAAATCTATGTAAAGTCCTCTGTAAAAGCAGCTAATTTGCCAGCTTTAGAGTTCCGTCAACGGGCAATTGATTTAAAAATAAATTGAATGGAATTTTCTGGTTTCTGGTTTCTGGTTTTGTAAAAACGAGAAAAGAGAAAACTCTCTCTCTCTCTCTAAGTATTAATATTATCGATAACGTTAAGTCTCAGAGAAGTTCTAACATCAGAAAGAACTTTTTGTGAAATCAAGTATTTGAGTAGTTTTAGCTTTAAAACGTTTATTTACTAGGTTTTTTCATTTGCACTCGAAAAAATCATAATTGTTTTTTTTTTTTTAATAACTTTGGGATGCTTTCGGAAAGTTGGCACTAAATACAACATATTTGTGAAGTTTCAAAAGTGTGCCACCAAATTAAAAAAAAAAATGACAGCATGAGGAATATCAGGGGCAGAATTGGAATTTTTTC